>NC_142857.1:16060606-16363636 GCF_061612785.1 Hesperophylax consimilis
CAATATCGATCTGGCTATCAACAGTGCGACCGTGCTCTGGAAATCGGTATATAATTATCGGTAGTTACGCATATCGATCCGATCTTGTAAAGTTATCGATTTCACTGAGCTAGACCCCTAGATGTTACCCGAACACGTGCATTACGACTCGCGATTCTTTTGGCAAATATACATAAAAAGGAATACTCTGTGCTAGACTCCATGGTGAGGGTTTATTTTTTAAACAAATCTACGCTGAAATCTTGCACACTTTACTTTCAAAACGGGAGGAAGATGGTTTTGGTAGAGTACATGATTTTAAAAGATAAAAATACGCAAACTGCATTCAAATTATTTGTGCTTTTTTCAAATGATTTTTAGTTGCTAGACTATGAATGATTATCAAAGTATTTGATCTACACGATTTAGTCAATATTTTGCAGCACGTCTTACATCAATGAACCGAACCCTCTTCGAAATTTTATAAACATTGCATGTTCGACAAATATAAACACACTATTTCGTAACCATATCAAGCGAGTACTTAATACTAACACGACCTAATACGACTCCAAATAAAATCTTACGGAATCCAACTTTTTACCGTATTAACGTTCGAAGACATCTCCGTTTTTAATTATAGTACCACTGTAATGAGACCACCTCAGTTCCCAAACACAAACATTTAATACATATTCCAAGTGACCCGCATTTTGGGTCGTGGTACTGTTGTTCGATTCCAAATTTCAGATCGTGCCTAGGTACTTTAAGCAAGCACACGGAAGGTAATACATGCAGATGCACTTAAACCAAATACATAATGGGAGACCAGCTAACGCGTTATATAAGCTATTTTGGTTTAGGTTGTTGGGTATTCAGTGCGTCTACCAAAGCTGTTTGAATTTTAAAATTTGTACACAAATGTTTACAAATGAAGTAATACAGTCGAAAGTTTATTTGTGTGATAAGAGCTAGAAAATATATTTTTATATAAAAAAACTATGGAACATAGAGTTATTTGTACATTTTATCGAAAATGATGTTGCTAGCTGAAAGTAGAGTTGACTAAGATAAAGATTCTTAATAGAAATACTCGTAGCTATCCTAGTTGAATGACGCCAATGTAGGTATAGAAAAGAATGCTAAGAATGTATTTTGTTCCAGTAGGGGCAGTGTATTGCAAGGCCTTCCCAGTAGAGACAAAGAATGAGAAACAATCTAACAATATACTTTATTGAATGGCAAAATTTAATGAAATAAATGTATGTACTTTGTGTGCTAATTGATGTTTTTTTGTCTTCCTAGTGCCATCAAGGGTGTACTCCAATCCAGGCAAACATGGTATTAATAATAGTATTCTTGCACTGTTTGTGTCTGTGCCATAGGCTTCCAATGCGGTGATGAAAGGGTGCTCTGAAAGAGTACACTCGTTCCTCCAGGAATATTTACGAATCACTGCAGTATCTTACCAATTACCTATTTTATTATTGGTTTTCTACTATTTGTACCCCATTCTGCATCCAGCGGCAAAACAGCGTGATATTTAGTTAATTAGTTAGTTAAATCCTAGGTATGATGTACCTAGTTACAGTAAAATCATCCACAGATTATAAAAAATATTGAAAAAACTTAAGTGTAGAAGCTGGATATTAAAATAACTGTATCTGTGGTGGAGTGAGTGAGAACCGTGACAAAATTAAACATTAAAGAAGGGTAATGAAAAGAGGCGCATCTTCGGACCGGTTCTAGAAAATGGATTTTGGCGCAGACGTTATAACAATGAGCTCTATACTCTGTTTAAGGAGCTAAACGTCACAAAATTCATAAAACTGGGAAGACTTCGGTGGCTAGGTCATGTGGAGAGAATGACCGAGCATCAAGAACCAAAGTCCCTGCTGAGCTCAAGACCGATAGGAAGAAGGAGCCTGGGAAGGCCAAGGTTAAGATGGAGCGACAACGTCCTCAAAGATTTGTCTGCCTTGGAGCTTCGAAACTGGAGAGAGCTGGCGCGGGACCGAGATGAGTGGAGGAAGACTCTTGAGGAGGCCAAGACCCACCAGGGGTTGTAGAGCCAAAAGTGATGGTGATGAATGAAAAGAGATGAAAAAAACTCAACATGTTCTGTTTGGCCACTATTCTGTTTTGTCCTGTTACAGGTGTAGTGGATCAGTACATTCGTTGCCTTTGGATATGGTGATGACTGTGACAGGTTAATTTGTTATAATAGGAAAAAAAGTGATGCATAAGGTCACTGACTGCTTCATCGTCTTGGTTTATCCTTTCGCAGACTTGTTACGACGATGTCTCGCAAAAAATAGAAGGGAAATTGAGAAAGTGTTGGGTTTTTGAAAGTTGAATATCCGCAGTTAGTGTGTAATTATTACTTCTAATAATTAGTGCTTTGTAGACAGCTATTTTTTTATTATGTAAGAGTTTATTCATTTTTCCATTTATCAAACTTTCTATTTAAGTTTTTTTTAAATATTTTATTGCTCTTAAAGCAAAAAAAATCGTATGCTACCTACTTCAAGTACCTTCTCGTTTAAAGTATAGAGCTCTATAGAAACATAGAAATCAAAATAGAATTGAAATAAATACAATGTATTTAAAAGGGATTGGCATATAGGTAAATCAATAGCTGTTACTTTCCAAAGATGTCTTCAATAATTGCAAAATGTTTGGCATCGGACGACATATTTTTTCAAATCGTGTGGCAAATTTGAAACAATCCCGCTACTGCCAAGTTCTATTCTCCCAGTCACCATTGACCAAATCTTCAAACATCGTAAAAGGCAGGTATATACACTATACAGGGTGTGCGGGGGTAAAGTGCGGTAACTTTGGAGGGTTATTCTACACGATAGTACAATTTAAAAAAAAAATTAAATTCCAACATTTTGATTGTTTTTAGGTTAAAAAAGTTGAATTGTTTGTATGGGAAAATATTTTCGTATGGGAAAAAGTTGGAATTTCGAAAAAAGTTATTTTATCTTGTACTTCTACCATCATGTAGAAGCACCTCCCTAAGTACATTTATAATTACATTAATTTTATTTTTCACCATATTCGGTTCCTACTAAGAAGATTAACAAATTTATAATTTCTTATTCTACTCAAGGATTTATTGTAATATCTTTAACTGCTGAGATTATCCTTTTAATCAGTCTAATCGAATCATCGACGCGAGCCCATACTCTTAATTAAACAACTCGATAAAAATTCCACATACCTCACCGTTATTTTTTTCAATCTTCAGATCGCTATCAATTTACAGCTAGAGTATCTAAGCTGTCAAAACCATTTACCGCGCTTTATTATTGAATCAATTTTTCTAAATTTAAAAATATATTCCGTACAAACCGGTGCGTTTCATAAATGATTGTTATAATATGCAAATAGCGATCGCATTACGTATATTGTGGAACTATAACGGGTGTCGCGATCGCTCCGTGATCGGAAACTTTCATCAGATGATCAGAGCGATACGATCACTGATCACTTGACGTTTATTCGAGTTAGAACGAACGACGATCCTATTTGTTGAACACGCGCGATGTTACCGTAACCACTGTGTGATAGTGATATCATTCGTGGATTAATTCTTACTGGTTCGAGGAGGCGAGATGAATAATAAGAGAAAAGATGCCATCATGCGTCTTGAGGGAAGGCGTGAATTAAATTAAGTCAATTTTACCGTGCACTTTTTAAAGAACAATGTATCTTTTCAGGGCGTTATCACCTACAAAGTTAAAATAACACTTTGGTCTATGTATGAATGTCCTAATTTGATGTATATGTTAACGGAAATTTATGTAATCCGTCATTATATTCAATTCCTAGGAACTGTAAGTAGTTCCTAAAATCGCCCGGAAATGTGTGAAATAAATTATATTAGACACATTTTCTAGGAAATCTATATATTTCCTAAATAGCAATTGGAAATGTAAAACATTTAAGATCAATGGGTACGCGGGGATAGCGGGGCAAGGGGTGGGTATTGCATCGTCTGATCAGTGTGACATTTATAATTACATAACAGACTGATTACTTACCAAATGAAAGTTTAACTTTATGAGAATATAACAAATAAAACGACGTGTTTACAGAATGCATTCTTTTTATACATTTCCTAATACGATATTAGATTAATTCCTAGGAAATGTACACATTTCCCAGGATAATTAATTAATATTTTAAAACAATATTTTATACATTTCCTGAATAGCTTCGGAATTGAATACATTTCCTAGGAGTTGTATACAATTCCTAGATATCATTCATTTCCGGTAACATTTATAACATTAGACGAAACGGGACAACGTTATTTGCTTTACCATGCGTTGAGTTTTCAAAATTGATGAAATATGGTACACATCTGGGCATTTTCGCTAAAATTTGTAGATTTTTTTAATCATTTTTATACTTTTCATTCCGATACTTTTACGTTTTTAGTGTCCACCACCAGATTACTAGAAGTCCGGATTTTTGTTAAATTAAAAATAAAACTATTTAAGATGTCACAAAAATGAATCTTACCTACTTAAAATTAAATACGAAACGAGACTTTGTTTGGTAAGTTTTTAGGTTGGATGACCTGATGATGGACACTGCAACGCTGTCCGAAACGTCGGCTAAAGAAGGAGTTAGCGCAACACGGCATAACACCCCAAAAACAAACAACAAAAAAGAGACTTTGTTTACTTAAATATAGAATTTGGACATGGTAATAATACACCTCATTTTGATCTAAGTAATGAATCAAAAATATATGCAGGTTCAACAGTTTTATTTTAATGAGTAAATAAAGTAAAAATTAATAAATTTGCGTGTTAAAACTATGCAACCTTTTAATATTCCACAATATGGAACGATGAAAAAACCAACCAAAATTGAGGAAAATGACAAAACCGCAAAGTACAAAGTTTTGTGAAAATGCCCATCTACGACATAAAATCACAAAATACTCATTCACACGGATTCTGACAAGTTTTGCCAGCTTTTGATTGACTGTTTATGCTTCCACCATTTTAAGAAATTCTATTCAGATGCGACGTTGATATAAAAGTAAGCAACATTGCTAACTGTCCTGATGCATTAAGGCGATGCACTACGTCGTGTAATATTTTAAATTGAGCCGCTATCAATAACAACCCTTGCGTAGATGGCGATAAGGTTTAAATTCCCGCTTAACACCATCCGCCTATTTTGATTTATGCAAGAAAAAAACATGGCCAAAAAGTGCCTTTTATTTTATTTTGTGGATGTTCAGGAATAAATATTTAGTTTTTTTTGATCATTTTATAAATAACTTAATTCGCCACATTATACAATAAAATGGGTTAGTAAGTAGGATGTTTTGAACTTTCAAGCAGTTTTCATAGGCCTATACATTATTTTTTTCTGGGCTTATAAAAAGACGTATCTAAAAAATACTCGATTATTTCAAAGGCCAATATGTATTCTACTCGCTATTTAATTAAAGCATCTGAAACATTTCTAGGCGACCGAATTTTCAAACCAAAAACACATGATTTTGCATTACTACGTATGGCATCGCCTTAAAAGACTGGGTTCAAATGTTAATAAAATTCTCTCTGATGCAGATATTTTCCATTACAACGAAGATAAATATAAATTTTCTCTTAAAAATGTATTCACTTGTTCACCAACTAAACCAAACTCCATAAAATGTAATGACATATATCATGGAGTATATCTTGTTATAATCATAAATTTTATATTTAATATATGTAAATTTTATAAATATACTGTTTAATACATAATGTATAAGTATAATGAGGAAATCTATAATTGGTTTCTCAGTTAAGTAAATTGCACGTGCAAGAAACAAACCATTTTATAGCTGTTGATTTCCCAATTTTTTTAAATAAATAAGAGTTCAGGACAAATAAGTATTGGAGCACATTTTCTCACCCCCGATTGATTCCTCTTATCTCTTCTTAAGTCTTACCGCCCCTTCTTGTCTCTTCTTGCCCCCTTCTTGCCCCCTTCTTACGCTCTTCTTACCTCTTCTTGCAACCTCTCGCCTCTTGTCTACTGTGTCTTCTTGGCTGTTCTTGAATATTCTTGAAGCTTCTTACTTCTCACTGCCGCTTTTCGTCTCTCATGGTCTCTTCATGCCTCTTATTACATCTTGTCGATACTTCTATGCTCGTATTTTCTCTTCTTGTCTCTTCTTAGCTCTCCTTGCCTCTTGTTGAATCTTCTCGATCCTTCTGGGCTCGTCTTGTCTCTTCTTGTCTCTTCTTGCAACTCTCGCCCCTTCTTGGCTGGTCTTGTCTCTTATTGCCTCCTCTTGCAACTTCTCGTCCATTCTTTGCTAGTCTTGTCTCTTCTTGGCCCTTTTAGTCTCTTTATGGATCTTTCTGCTTCAGCTTGCATCCTCTTGACCCTTCTTGGCCCATCTCATTTCTTATTGGATCTTTCTGTATCTTCTTAATTCTTACCGACCCTTCTGTTCTATCTAGCAGTACTCTTGTCGGCTAGAAGTACTCCTGTCTCTTCTAGCCGCCAACTTCTTGCTTCTTCTTGTCTTTTCCGTGGCTGTTTGAGTATTGAATCATTGAAATATAAACAAATGTAATATAATATTTGGATTATGTAGTACATTAAATTGAAAAGATCTCATCTCAGTCCTGAAGTCGATGTGGCGATGCAGCTGTGTTGTAAATGCGTTTTGTCTTGGTGAAACTTTGAACCATTTTGTTATTTTTCCACTCTCACACCCGAAACGCACTCGATATTACACTTAGCACAGCGCCCTTGAGGTGATTTTGCACAAAAACCGCGCTATACAAGTCATCCAATTATTATTATTTTATTCTTAAGTGGCTGGATGGTGAGGGGACATCCCTCAGACAAAATAATCTAAAGAATAAGGAATGCATTCAGACTCTCCAAGAATTATAGCGCCGGTAATCTTGAATGATTCGATCGACATTCCAAGTTCAGTTCTCTAACACGAGACTGCGACTTAATTAGCATGTTTTATCGTCGTCAAATCCTCACGAACTTGTTATTAGATAACAGATGGGCGTTAATCGCATTCATGATAGTCTCAATGGCGTCAATTACGACATTCTTAAGATAAACAAACTATCATCCAGATAAAGGAACATAAAACACACAAAGCTTCGTATGACGCCCACGATAGATTGATGTAATCTATTAGAATATCCATTAAGCATGTTTTATAGCTGCAATGCAATATAATTGAATAGTCCATTGGATCGAGATGGTGTTCAAAACAAGTCCCCGTAAAATTCATAGCCATAATTGAAATTTTCTGTTTGGAAAATTGATTACTTATCTTCTTAAGGCGATACCATAAGTAGTAATGCAAAATCATGTGTTTTTGGTTTGAAAATTTGGTCGCCTAGAAATGTTTCAGATGCTTTAATTAAATACTGCGAGTAGAATATTGGCCTTTGAAATAATCGGGTATTTTTAGATAAGTCTTTTTATAAGCCCATAAAAAATTATGTAAAGGCCTATGAAAACTGCTTTAAAGTTCGAAATCTCCTACTACGAACCCATTTTCTGTTCTGATTTTATTGTATAATGTGGCAAATTAAGTTATTTATCAAATGATCGAATAAAAATTAAATATTTATGCCTAAACCTCCACAAAATAAAATAAAAGACACTTTTTGTCCATGTTTTTTTCTTGCATAAATCAAACCAGGCGGATGGTGTTAAGCGGGAATTTAAACCTTATCGCCATCTACGTAAGGGTTGTTATTGATAGCGGCTCAATTTAAAATATTACACGACGTAGTGCATCGCCTTAATCTTACTTTTCCATCATAGCACGAGTTGCAGTTATTGATTTTAGAACGAGTTCTTCATTTTATTTTTCAAACTATATAAATAATAATAATATTTGGCTAATTTATGCAGCGCCGTTTTCGTGAAAGTCACCTCAATGGCGGTGATAAATAAAAAATGTATTGTTCGTTTGTTCAAAATATTAAAAATTAAAAAGTTTTTAACCGGTTGCTTTGAAATTTCGACACAAGGTTTCATTCAAATACGCACGTGATTTCATAGCTAGTTTATTATAAAAATGTTAAGTGCATAATTGCACGATCCTCACATAAGAGTAAACGTAAAATGCGTTGTAATCAACGCATTAATAGATGGCGTTAATTTAATTATTTTTTTAGAAAATACACTTTGTAGCCCAGCTACACTACTCGCGAAGTTGATCGAAGTTGACCGAATACGATAGTGTGGGCACGAACTTCGCTTCGCTTCGGGCAACTTCGCTTCGCTTCGCCCGACTTCCGATTGTTGTCGGTAAATGCGCCCGAGTCAAAGGACTCGAAGCGTCACGGCATAAATAAACCAATCACTGACTGGTTGGACTGAGTTACTCGCGAAGTTGCACGAGTGTGTGGGCACGCACTTCGAACTTCGGCTAACTTCGTCGAGGACTTCGTCGAAGCGTCGAAGCGAGTAGTGTAGCGGCCGCTTTGGAAGTTATGCTATCAAGAGGATGGTGAAATATCCCCCATGGGGTTGGATATCATATTTATTATAATTATAATTAATTCGTGTTTTCTGACAAAGGGAGCCGTAAAAACCATGTATATGTCTGTTATTTCTAAGCCTAAGTAATCATTCGTATTGTGAACGCGCATAAAACATATTATTCCAACCTCTCCACAAATATTCGACCTTGCAATCTTAATTGGATTAAACATTCGTTTTAATTGGTCGTATCTTAATTATCATTAAATAAATGTTAATAAATAAAAAAATAGAATAAATATGGCGTTGTTCATCGTTTGATGTGTTTTTTAAGTGCTGTATTTTTTGCAGTGTGCAAATTTAATTCGGGCGACAGATCGCCGGGTCTTATGAGTGCAGAGACGGTTCATTATTATGTCCGTTTGTGCATTGCGCTGCTTCTTCAGTCTTCACATGAGACTTGTCACATTTGTGTCCCAGTCATCGATATACATAAGTACATTCCAGTCATAATTCCCTTAATTTGAGCTATTTTCTAGTAAAAGACTCCTGCGCAAGCGCTAACGAGTCGTGCATATTTCGTTGTGCTCAAAACTTTACAGCATCAGGCAGTATCGAAACAACTCCACCCGCCGAAGATGAGCGAGACAAAATACGCTCAAAACGGGAAATCACGCGTTGGGACAGTTGACAGTTGTAACTTTGATCATGCGTCTAATACTAATTTAAAATGTTAGCGCTACAACATTCACACATTGGTTTTCAGCGATGAATTGCTTTTTACTTGCGGGAAGATTTTTCGAATGCTGACTAATCATTTTAATTTATTCAATAATTTTTTTAATCTAACTTAGTGGGGTCAATGAAATGCAGTGCCCCCATTAAATAATTTTCTTCGCATGTATTACATACTACGTACATTTTGAAAGTGAAATGTACTGCGTGAAATTAGAGTCACGAGCCACCTCTGGTTTTTGTGCCATTTTTGGTTTACGATTCGATTCATAGTTCGATGAACGGTCCGAGATGTAGTCGAAAATCAAGTCACATCATCGCAGAGTCAAGTAGATGATGATTTAATTTATTAGCATACAAGAATTTAGACTAGCCTCGACAATGAACGGTTTTGTCTGGAGGATTAGAATAATATACATTAGCATAAAACGGTATTGATATTGGAGATCGAGAGACTTACAAATAATACAAAGGCTTATTCACATACCCCTCCACACAGCATTCCCAAAGATATGCCCTGAGGGAAATAATTTTTTCAATATTTATTTATGGCTTGTTTCTTTAACTTTCATTTGAGCTCCGTGTTTCGACAATGTCAATGGTCAATGCGCAGTTGATTCGCTCTGTTGATTGGCGGGTTCTGATAAGCAGAAGTCTTTCGGAGTATAAAAAAGTGCATAGAATCTCCCACGAGCATACTTGTTATGCATAAGTAGATTAAGTGTAGATTAGTTTAAACATAAACATAAACATAAACATAAACATAAACATAAACATAAACATAAACATAAACATAAACATAAACATAAACATAAACATAAACATAAACATAAAAATAAACATAAACATAAACATAAACATAAACATAAACATAAACATAAACATAAACATAAACATAAACATAAACCTAAACATAAACATAAACATAAACATAAACATAAAGATAAACATAAACATAAACATAAACATAAACATAAACATAAACATAAACATAAACATAAACATAAACATAAACATAAACATAAACATAAACATAAACATAAACATAAACATAAACATAAACATAAACATAAACATAAACATAAACATAAACATAAACATAAACATAAACATAAACATAAACATAAACATAAACATAAACATAAACATATACATAAACAAAAACCATAAATATGATTTAAGATTTTCACGGCCAAAAGTATTTTTGTTATTTAGGCTAAAGAAGGAGTTAGCGCAACACGGCATAACACCCCAAAAACAAATAACAAAAAAAACCATAAACATAAAAATAAACATAAACAAAAAAAACATATAAACATCAGTTAATTTGATCTAATTTGTCTTAAATCTATTTTTATTATTTTAAATATTTTTATTTATCTTTTTTTTCTCTCCTTTTTTTGTACAAAATATGTATGCTAATTCGTCCATATTTCGACTGTCCTAAAACGGGAATTCCTCCTAGTTGGACAGAAATAATAATTTATTTTTGGGGTATTATGCCGTGTTGCGCTACCTCCTTCTTTAGCCAACGTTTCGGACGGCATTACAGTGTTCATCTATACTTTTGGCAGTGAAAATCTCAAAACACAATTTATTGTTTTAGGTGCAATTAAGGTGAAATATACCCACATGGTTTTTTTATAACGCACATGATCTCTAACATTTCGTATTATTTTATTTCAGGTTCCGCACAAAATGAGCCCACAGATTTGATTACAATTCAAGCATTCGCCAATGTCAGTTAATTGAGGAAAAAAGGTAAGCTTAAATTCTGGTTTCATTTTCGAAAAAATGCATCTCTAGCAGACTCTTAAAATCATCAGTGATCCAAATTTAGATGTGTAAAAAATTTAAACAAAATTAATACACAAATATAGAATTATTATTAAAATTAAATAATCTTGGTACCTACTCTTCCAATATTGAAAACCACAATGAATTATATTACGCAGGAACATTACACATTTCGCACATCATCACAGACAACCAATTTTGTATGTTTGATGTTATGCGAGTTAATTTCTTAATTTTGAACCTTCTCACAAGTCTGCGCATATTTATGTAAATAGGCATATAATAGTTATTTCAAGCGAAATATATACATGTATATTAATTTTATAAGCGTCACAAGAGCCCCTGTCTGTAACAGTGTAAAGACAGGAGGATTATGTGGCCACATGGTTGGGCAGTGTTGTGAGGCGGGTTAAGGTAGGGATTTATTGATGGATAATATAGGAAAAACTATATAGCTCGTCCCAAACGGCCTGTCTTCATGAACTCAATATCAACTGTGCACCAGTGCACCGGGGATCAATGCTGTTAGCTTCTCAAAGCAGGCTGCTTTAAAATACCCGTAGAACACATTCAGCATACCTACATTGCATTAGAGATGGCAATCAGTTATTGTCAATCAGACGGACCGCCCTCCTTTGCACAGAATCAAGTAGGTTTATGAAGTATTGTGTGACTCCAACACAGAGGTGGCTCCCATATTCAATTGTTGGGCATACTTGAGATTTGTATAGTGTTAGTTAGCAATTGGTCACTATCGAAGAATCTGCTAATCCTACACAAGACGCCCAGTTTCTTGGAAGCCAGATTTACTCGGGTTTCTATCGACCCCCGATACTTGAGCCGGTCTAATATACTCGTATACTTACTCCAAGCATTTCAATTTGAGTCTTTATCGGGGAGGGTGCTTCCAATATACAATAATTTATTACTAACAAAAATTTCAACGTGTTAAAATACTCCTATGAATTAGGTTATATGTGCTTAAGGTATTTTTCGCCTAGAAAATCACAGCCCATTTCAGCTTGTCAAATTTCTCTCACCTGGATAAATGTTATCCAGTTCATATTATTACACTGTTGACTATTAGTTTACCTGGTAATTTGATAGTCACGATAACTAACACAGGTGGCATGAGGCGTTAGGAGATCTCACCTGCGACAACTAATTTGTATCATTAGCACCAAACAATCACTTAAACGGGGCGGGAGATCATGAAAGACATAGATACATTAAATATGTTCTGTATTCTGTTTTTTTTTAAAGATAATCTTTATTCAGATGCCGAGTTTAAAAATTATCGTATCGGTTGAAAAAATCACATAAATTGCTTCTAAAATTATAAAAACACACCTGGTTCATTTAACAAGTTAGTGGTGTGTAAAAAAATCACAGTGTTTCTTTAAATGCTACTTAACGCAGATGTAAAAATATTTTTTCTCTATTTTAAATAAGTCATGTTTTATTCAATATTTTCTTTTAAATGACGATGAATTTAAAAAGAAAAGAATATTTTACATTATTATTAATTATATTATTATCGATTGTTTCGTATTAGCGCGCTCGCTCTATAATTCGTATTTACATAATATCTCCTTTTCAAGTAATCTTCGTCTTCTTTTTGAACACTTAATGGGACCTGAAAGGTGACATCGGTATATATTAACTCCTAAAATATGTAATTATTGAAGATAATATTAGCGATTCTCCAACAAACCCAGGACCTTCGCCTTGCCGGGGGGCTTCTCTACCAAGTGACCTAATCCGACCCTATTCCCTTCGGTCATATTTAACTGTGTCATACTTAAACCTAAACCTAACAGGGCCGGTCCTATGCAGGCGCAATTGGAGCAGTAGGCTTCGGGCATCGACTTGCCAAGGCACCAAGGAGCCAAGGATTCAAATTGTTTTACTTGCGCCAGGCACTGTTTGGGTCAGGGCCGGCCCTGATCTAAAATATGTCTTCCGCTGTATTCCGCCCTGATTTTGTTATTGTCTTCAATACCAAACGGTCGGAAGGAGTGCAAAACGTCGTCAAACCGATATAAACTATCAAAATATAACGTAATTGATTTTTAGTGCCCCGTTAACCGATAACTCTGTACGTAAGTTTTAGGGTGTTTCCACCAAGATACCCTTTTTCCACATCGTTACACTTTCTGTCACAGTAAAAAAAAAACATCTATAGCATCCATTGATGTACCTATAGGTACTTTAGTCAATGATGGTATCATATTTGATAAACGATATATATTTGGTCTCACAAGTTCTATGGGTTCAATTCCTAGATGTGACTGATATCTTTTTTATTTTTCTATCTTCTTCTTCACTGATATATTACATTGATGGATATAACTTTTAAAATAAGTTAAAAAGAAAAAGTTTGTTCCTAAACATTTGTATTATGTTATCTTTCTGTTTAGTGTTGATATTTGTATTATGTCATTTGGCGTAGTTTGATTAGTTAACATCACCTTATCTTATTTAAGTTTAATTATTATGTATTTCAACACCTTATAAACTACAATGGCGTCACTCCCCATTTCAAACACGAGAAATAATTTCTTAATTGAGTTGGGCAGTTTCGTTAAAAAAAACCTTGTTCGCAGTTAGCTTCGAACTATCTGTTTTTGTAAATCTATTATAATATGTTTGTACATTTAATAAAAACAATAAACTGAAAACGTAAAATGTAACCAATAAGTTAACTAGAATTTGGTTATTTCTGATGGTTGTGAACAGCTGTTCCATTAGCTCCCACTAACGGTCACGGTGAGGTAGTCCCGGTGTCATCTTACGCCGGAGGAAATGAAATAACACAGTACCTACTTATTTACCTGTATATTATCAGGTAGGGTCCCCCGCTATATCAGCCAGTTGTAATGTAACACCCTTCATGGTACAATTAATTACCAGGTAATGTACACTGTATACATGCATTTAGACTGAAAAATACCCTTCGTCCCAGTTCAGTATCTGATTTCGTAACTTAACCTGACTTACTAATGAAAATACATAAGTATCAGACCTGAATGTTATTATTACGCGAGAATTATTGTAAACTAAAAACTTATTATTACTATTTAAGCTTATTACTTAAAGTTTTATTAAACGAAAAACTTTCATTACGATGGCAAGCTACTTATCATTGAAATTAGTCTTTCAAATTTCTTCGAATTGGATTTTGACAGTTTGTTTTAAACAAACAACATAACGTTTTCAAATTTTGTAATTTTGACATGTGAATTAAAATTTATTTTATTTTGATTTAACCCATAAAGCCTGTTACATTTTGCAATGCACGTCTCATAGGAGAACTGAAGAATTAATGTTTTTAAACGTATTTAAAATCAAAATATTAAAATATTGAACTCAAACAAAGATAAAAATTTTAAGTCGCTCACCGGTGATTTTTATCTTGTAAACTGTAATTACAACTTTACACGAAACTAAAAAAACGTGTTTAATTATATAAACATATTATAAAAGTAGCAGAAACTTCCATTTTTCATTTAATATATGAATACTTTTTTTAAATTTGCAAACCTTCACAAATATTTTTCAAATGCTAAATGTTGTTTTGTAGAATTATTTTTAATTTTTCGGAAGCGTTAACTGATTTTGGTAAATATTCGGAATCGCTGGACACGGATTATACGAAATATTTTTTAATAAAACCTTCTGATTTACCTTAATTACTATAAAAGGAATCTGACTGAATTTGGGATATTTTTAATTTTAGCATTTTAATTTTTAATTACGTAAATCGAAAATTAACTTTCATTGTACGGGATGACAGCTGGAATGGTTTTTGTTGATAACATTTTCTTTTGTTGGTATTCCTGATACGAGTGGCTAGATTTTTTACCATATGCAAATACTAGGTAGGTACTATTTTAGCCAAACACGAAAACACGCCAAACAAAAGAAAATGTTATCAACAAAAACCATTCCAGCTGTCATCCCGTACAACGAAAGTTAATTTTCGATTTGCGTAATTAAAAATTAAAATGCTAAAATTAAAAATATCCCAAATGCAGTCAGATTCCTTTTATATTAATTAATGTAAATCAGAAGGTTTTATTTAAAAATATTTCATATAATCCTTGTCCAGCGATTCCGAATAATTACCCCGATTTTTTTAATGTTAACTAAAAGCGAGGTATTCTCTCTTTCTAACATTTTTTAAATCATAATATATGTCTCACCATAATACAAAATGAGATAGCATTACTTCTATGAGACCGTATTAGGCTGGGATATATAATCCCCAAAAAGAGTCTACGACTGTTTGTTATCTGTGAAGAATATCTCCAGAATTTGCTAAAGGGGTTAAGATTTAATGAATTGCCATTTTGATACATACCATACCACTTACCAGACATTTACATTTCAGAAATTCCAAAAAATCGCCTTTAATAATGGTTTTTCATAATTTTTTTAGAATATGATATAGATTCTTCTTTCAGAAACTACAACCAATTTCTGAAGCCCGTTTGGTTAAAGTAAAATATATTTACTTGGACCATTGTGCTTTTTAAACTTATTTTCGTTTTCATGTGAACCATCATGGTTTTGCTTTAAGAAGCTTATAAACAATCGCAGCACCATCAATTTCTGTTTACTATTAAATGTCAGACTCTTACAATGTAAGTAATATTGTCTATATAAAATCTTTGGAGCAAGTGAATGACTTGTAGATTTGTAGAACCTGTGGTTTTACCTACTTACTGATAACTTACTTATTGATAAGCTTTCGGAGTCCAATACTTAACACTAGAAGTTGGGATTTATTTCAGTGCAGTAATTCTGGGACTAACTTTCATATGTATTCCTCTCTGCCTAGAATACTAATGGAGAGAAATAATAACACCGAGTCAGTCGAAATTTTCAATTCATTACTAAACAAATACAAAGTTTATATGTTATAAATTATATGTATAATAACTTTGTATAGTTATTAACCATATATTAGTATTAACTTTGCATAAAAACTATATATAATGTATAATTACTATTCAGATGTAAAAGCCCATTCAAAAGGGGCTTTACTAAATAACTAAACAAGGTCCTAGATAGTCCACTCTGCCAGTGCGGCATGGAAAATGAGACACTTGATCATGTTTTCTTTAATTGTAAAAATCATTCATCTTTCAAAGGCATTTATCGTTTACTTATAAAAATCACCCACCAATCTCCCCTTAGTATTCCATATTTACTTTCTCTCAACAATTTTCGTATTTTCTCAGTTCTATACAAGTTCATAGACTTGAATGACTTCAATATTTGAGATTTCCTATTCCCGTATAGATTTCCCATAAAATTATAACCATCTCCCTTAACTTTAACGGCATATAGCACTCTTTTTAGGGTGAATTGCCTAATACAAAAAAAAATAACTAAACAAAGTACTAAAAATGAAGAGTTCTTTAATAATATTTTGAATAATACACTATTATGATCCAATGTAGGTACTTAATATAGCATTATTGAGTATTAATTTATTAATTTGATCATACCTTTGAGACGTACACGATAGACAGTGCTATTCCACACGCTTAATTATAAAACAAATACAGCATCTAATTCGCCAATTAAACGAGCTCTTCATACTGTAAATGATATTTGTCTAAACTCAAACATTGTCATTTCTTCGGATTCACTGCCCAAATTCAAACGTGGCATCATGTCAATAATATAAAATGTTAAATGCGCATACATACACACTCACACTCACAAATACATTACACAAACACTTATATACTACACACGTCACATGGTAATTAAGGAATAAACATACCACTTACCAGACATTAGAAGGAAACATATAATAGGTACCCAACATGAAATATCTAATTCTTGTATTTTGTTTCATCACTGTAACTCGTGTACTGTTTGTTTCTATAGTATCAAATAAATACATTATAATATTTATGAAATAGTAATATGAAAAGCCTCATCTCAAATACGCAATAAATATATATATAAAAAGATTAAGAAATCATTATAATATCGGTCAATACGGAAACAAATCTAGTAGCAAATGATAATATTTTCTATTTTGCAATGAAGTACCTAACTTCATCTGATGTTCACAAACACAAATCGATTGGAGGTAAATTAATATAAATATTGAATGATTGACGACTTTCTAATGGATGCTGATTATATTACATAATTTAATTTGCCATCTTATGTAAGTTTTGTTTCAATCCTAGATTTATTTATTTATTGTACTTTTGCTATATATCATATACTCTAGTACATTATTTGAAAAATCTTACCTTTCATAAATCTTAACTTCTTTTCGATATTTTATATTAAGCCATATTCTAAAACTTCCGGTAATTGTTTGGTTTCGGTAACCTCCTTGTACCTTTTAAAATGTCAGCTCAGAAGGTTCTCATTTCTGAGCACAAACTGCCTCCTTTTTTATATTATATCTTTAAATATTTTTGTTTTGTCTTGTCCTGCTGTTATTGTTATTCAGTGTTGTCATCACTTTGTATAAACAGTATATTTAGTGTTGGGTAAGGCACACGGTAGGAATAATTTTAAAAACATGACCACTAATACTATATTACCGTTTTTAAGTTTGTTATAGTTAAGCGCACTCAGAGGCGGCTCTAGGGATTCAGTCGTGGTAGGTCATTTGAAAAAAATGTGTGACTAATCTTTATTTGATATTGTGAAAAATGCCCATATATTATTAACTATATCAATTTGTTATAGAGTTTTAGAGTCGCGGACTCTAAATAAATATTATGTTAATATAATAAATTGGAAATAAATACACAATCCATGTACTTACGGCAAATTATTTTTAAGATATTAAGTTTTAATGTAGTTGTCCACAACATTAAAATAAATAAAATCAGTGTTTGATTCTATTTGACAATGATTTTTTACGTTTTTTGTTTTGTTTCATTCTAAATCGATAACAACATAAATAATTATTCTAATCCTTTCCCGAACTATGCAATTGAAAAACAACCATTGTTCCACACACTACAAGCGTGTAAAATGAAAAAACGACATTTGTTTATGTCACCATCTCTGTAAAACATATAATATTCACCGTGTTGTCTCCCCCACGGTCATGACCTAAGCGTCCCTAAACTTTCTTCGGAAGCTAATTTTTACTTCGACGAAAAATATAGTGCCATCTCGTTTATTCTATGGCGCGAGTAGGGACAGAAGATGCCAAATTGGACATTCTTTAAATTGACCCAGCGAATCGTGTGGACTTGTGAATGAAAGCTTCTATTAGAGACAACAGATGTCACTGCTAGTCACTCGCCGCCGCCGCTGTTTCGCGTTACATTTTAAATGTTTTGATGCACATAATTGATTATTATATTTATTATTGTTGTCTTATAATTTTGGGGGGTCAAACACCAATTGACCTAAGGGAAGAACCGCCACTGAGCGCACTTGAAGTGAAATGTCACTAAACTGCGCTATATAAATGCCATGTGATTATTATTATTATCTTGCTGTATAACTCATAAAGATTCCCCAATACTGCTCAGGTTAAAATAGATTTTTTTAGACTGGCACAACTTTGTTCCAATCCTCAAAAACACAGTCGTTTTTGCATTTCGCGTTTAGTTGCTATGATGACATTTGCGATGTCGTTGACCCGGTCTGCTTTGAATTTGTTTTTAAATTTGGCTAGTTTGATTATGCATTCCATATATACATTTTTAATTATATGGGATTACTAAAAGTTTATCAGGAAACGGGCTGCAATCCCGTTTTTAAACGTTAACCACGAATTTGAATACGTTTGTATTTTACTAAAAATGTATTATAAAATCTATCAATTCATTCGTTAAGGGTCTGCAATTCCGTTTGTAACCGAATTAGGAATAATTTGAAGAGATTCTGAATAAATTAGCAATATATTAGTAATTTTGATTAACGAAGGTTTGGGACGAAATTGTTGGTGGGTGTCATAGTCCCAATGACTCCGGACAGTTGGGTCTCTTGTGCAGTATTCACATTTAAAAAACTTGTAATTAAATTTCAAGAAAACGTCTGTCGCCAGTCCATGGGAAAATGATATATCGTCTTATATCTAGTTCCTGTCCCACTATTATGGTAAGAGTACGTTGGTTTATCTCGATGAAATCGCTTTCCTCTTTCCATCTCTTGAAAAATGTTTCCCAGTGAGACTGATACGCATCTCGCGATTAGAAACTGCAGAGTGCAGAGTGCAGTGAGTGCACTATGACGCTTGGGAGTGCAATGACAGTTGAACAAATGGGACCCGTCTCAGAGTGCATTGTCTCTCTTCATGATTTAAACGCGGTTTCCTGTGTGTCCCAGTGACTACAAACCTTACAAAACCAACTTCGAACTGTAAGCACGAATGACAAGTGAAAATGCTGCATTTGATATACCAGTATTTCTGTGGTAGGTGCTCTCAGAATTGTGTTACAATTACGTCATTGGTCCTTTCGGCATTAACGCGGTCTGGATATAAGTCTGGAATTCTAAAATTTGTAGATAGGTATTTAAACACCTACTAAATTTCGACTTTATGTCCGGATTAAATCTTCCCCACAGGAAAAACTAAACCCTTCCACACACTTTTCCACAAATGATCATCTAGTCAATCACTATTATGCAAGTGCATTATATAAGCATAATAAATACAAAACAATACAAGAACAACACGTCAAATCACCAGAGATCAAATGGGAAAATAATTCACCGACTCCAGATATTTTCATATCAGAGGGTTCGGCTCGGTAGAACTTCTAATTGGACCTATAAATCCTACTGATCCCTCAGTATAAATATTTAAAAAATCTTTCGTAGTCCTATATGTATTTAAAATTATCAATTTTTGCATTTTCATTTATAAATTCTTTCACAGATCTAATACGCCTAAATTTTGAATTAGAGAGCTAGGTATAATGCCAGTAGCCGAAATAACAAATGGTAATATTTTTATGCTTTGAGAATGCAAAATTCTTTTAATCTCATTTCTTAAATCTGTGTATTTTCTTATTTTTTCAGAAACGGATTTTTGAATATTACAGGAATTAAGAATAGCGACATCAATGATATACAAATCTTATAATTTCAGACGATATTTTTATTTTAGTTTATTAAAAGAAGAAAAACCTAAACAAGCTGTTTTGTATGCGAGGTCTACTAACTGTTCACAGCTGCAGTTGGTTGACTGTCCCTGATGCACATATGCACCATGCGTGGACCTAGGGCCTGTGTTCTGTGTTCTGGTGACACACTTCTGTGCAGAGACTTGCTCCATGAATTATGGACACTTACAGAAGCGATTGTTTTGTGTGAAGCCGCTTATGATGGTAGTCGGTACTAACTACTTGGCTTACCACATACATATTCATTCCACTTCAATTCTCTGTGCTCTCAAATAAGTTAAGAATGATTGTATTTGTGTCTGTTTTCTAAACTATTGTACGGGAGGAAATCATCCAAGCAGAGTGACCTATAGAAATAATGTATTTCATTCATCAGAATGCGAAAGGCTTTTTGTCATCATCAACATCTGTACTCTGCGTGATAAAGGTTGCTGGAAGCCTTTTCAACCCTTTATTTATTGAAGTGAAACTTCTTTACGCGCGTTATGCAATTTCGAGGACCGGAGTAAAACCAACTCAAGACCGTCATGAAAAACCGTGATCATTTCGCTATAGGAGCCTAGCCAATATTATATACCTACTTTAGGTCACTCTCCAAACTCAGCTTCGCGGTCTAGAAGGCAGAGCGCCCGATTGTCGTCGTGAAGAACAGAGGTTCGATCCCCGCTTTAACAAATTTTTTGAAGTGAAACTTCTTTACGCGCGTTATGCAATTTCGAGGACCGGAGTAAAACCAACTCATGACCGTCATGAAAAACCGTGATCATTTCGCTATAGGAGCCTAGCCAATATTATATACCTACTTTAGGTCACTCTCCAAACTCAGCTTCGCGGTCTAGAGGCAGAGCGCCCGATTGTCGTCGTGAGGAACCGAGGTTCGATCCCCGCTTTAACTATTTTTTTTTTTCTTTTTGTGATTTTTTTAATAATCATTTTTTTAAAAGTGATAAAATGCTCTCGTGCTGCGACTTTTAGATATTTTGACTATATGATATTTTGGTCGAATACGTAATAACCGCGGTCTAGAGGCAGAGCGTTCGACACTCGTTATGCAGGACCCGGGTTCGAATCCCATATTTTTATAACTTTTAATTTTTTTTATCATATGCTACTTATAAATATGTCAATAGACAGAAAAAAAGAGAGAAAGAAATGAAAAGAGAGAGAGAAGAATAATAAAAGTTTCACTTCCGTCGTGCGTAGGCTTGCCACACACTGTATTTTTTTATTTACTGGTTGTACCTCGCTAAGCGTTGCTGTGGCTCAGTTTGTCTGTGCAGATAGGGAAACAAATCTACGACTTACGACTAAGGCCTATAACTACTGCCTTAAGAACATATACATTTACATATGTAGAAACTTACAACTAATATATTTACATTTGAATGAATTTTATGTGTTGAAGATATTTATGTGATTAAGGGTACCAATTGCCCGGAATCAATAATAATAATAATTTACTGTCTTCTTTTCTTAGTAACATGTAGAGATAATGATATCCTCACTGGGATCTCCCGTGCTGAGGATTTCATTTACATATTATAATTTAATTATAAGAAATTAATATTACAACAAAGTAACATATGAATTTAATTATAAACATATATCATTTAGTATATATATATATATTTTTTTAAATAATTTAAAATAAGTAAGTTGGTGTTTTTTTGTATAGTTCAGTTTAGTAGATTCGGTTTTGGTCTGTGTTTGATATCAGTATATTTTCTATTTCAGATCTCTCTATATTAAGTATCCAGCTTTTTATTTGAGATTTAAATGTTATAATGTTGAGGTTTTTGAGTGAGAGTGGTATTTTATTGTAGAGTTTAATACTATGATATAAGAAGCTTTTTTTCCCAAAAGTTGTATTAGTAGTTATTTGTTGGATAAGTTTTTGACCATGAGATCTAGTGTTTCTATTGTACGTGTTTGGTGTTATTTCTTGGGTTTTGTACTTATGAATGTAAATGAGTATAGTTTTAGAATATGGTTGTTTAATTGACTTCTAATTTCGGGCACAGTTTCCATTTCTAATGTTGGAGGACTGAACGCAGTTGGCGCTAACAAAAATTGTCTGAAGAAGCGAAGCTAGCTGTCCACAATGGAGTGCTGGTACCTACCCTGATGTATGGAAGTGAGGCATGGAACTGGCAGAGAAAGAATGAAAGTAGATTGAATGCTCTAGAAATGAGATCCCTGAGGCCTATGTGTGGTAAAACTATCTATGATCGTGTGGGGAATGTCGAAATCCGCAAAGAGTGCAAGGCTGATGTAAGCGTAATGAGTAAGATAAAGAAAAGGACGCTTAGATGGTTTGGGAACGTAGAGCGAATGGAGTGTAAGGAGAATACATGTAACTGATCAAGTGAATCAGATACTTGAGTCGGGCTATGTCAAAAGTCAGAATAATAGAAGAGTATGCACTAATAATTATGTCCTAAGAAGAATAATTATGTTAAAATTAAAAATTAAAATTAATAATTATGTTCTAAGAACTTTTTTCCATAGGAAAGCTCATAGCTCAGAAATGCACAAAATAATTTGCAAGGTAGATAGAAATATTACACCTTTAAATTTATACGATGAGAATGCCAACATTTTTATACATCCCAACCAGGAATTATTAGATTCCTGGTCAAATAAAATTTTACACGCAAAACACTTCAATTATCTCAACCAAACGTATGTTGACAAAATTTCGTCAAACAAATGGTTGAGTATTGGAGAGTTGAGCGCAGAAATAGAAGGATTTATGCTTGCCATTCAGGATAGAGTCATTAATACTAAAAATTATAGAAAGCATATAATCAAAGATACAAATCAAATTGATGATTTGTGTAGAAAATGTTTGGCTTTTCCGGAAACTATAGAACATATTATATCGGGATGTTCTATATTAGCACCGTCCGAGTATACATTTAGGCACAATCAAATTTTAAAAATAATTCACCAAAGTTTGGTAATTAAACATAACTTAATTGACTGCCGTAATATAATACCATATTATGAATACGAACCAAATTCATTTTTAGAAAACGAATTTTATAAAATATATTATGATAAAACTATACTAACAGACCGAACGATCAGACATAATAGACCCGATATAGTTTTACATGACAAAATTAAAAAAATAACTTATATCATTGATGTCGCTATTCCAAATTCCTGTAATATTCAAAAATCTGTTAATGAAAAAATAAGAAAATACACAGATTTAGGAAATGAGATTAAAAGAATTTGGCATTCTCAGACTATAAAAATATTACCGTTCGTTATTTCGGCTACTGGCATTATACCTAGCTCTCTCATTAAAAATTTAGGCGTATTAGATCTATCAAAAAATTTATATATAAAGATGCAAAAGCCGGTCATTTTGAATACATGTAGGATAACGAAAGATTTTTTTAAATATTTATGTTGAGGGATCAGTAGGATTTATAGGTCCTGTTAGAAGTTCTACCGAGCCGAACCCTCTGATATGAAAATATCTGGAGTCGGTGAATTTTTTTTTTCTCATTTGATCTCTGGTTAGTTGACGTGTTGTTGTTCTTGTATTGTTTTGTATTTGTTTTACTTATATAATGCACTTGCATAGTGTTAATTGACTAGCTGATCATTTGTGGAAAAGTGAGTGGAAGGGTTAAGTTTTTCCTATGGGGAAGATTTAACCCGGACAACAAAATCGGAAGCATAAAAAAATTAAATCATAAATCAAACGTAAATACGTTTATTGACACTTCGTAGAGAGCTTCATATTAATTATTAATTAAACAAATTTAACTATTTGATTGAGTTTTCTAGGACATGTATTATATTTTATCGATATTTGAGAGTTAGAATAATTCTTTTCGAATACTTTTACTCGAACTGGTCGCTAGTGAGGAGGGCGTAAAATCTTATGGTGCGGAAAAACAGATCACAGGTGAAAATATGATTTATTATTGCAGATCATATTATGTAATAACTAAATTACCTTTATATAACCGATCTCTTCTAGTGCGGTTGCGCTGACAGAACTTTGATTAAAAATGATAGATGGAGTTAAATCTAGTTGCAGGTACTATAATTATAGTGTATGCGAATGAAAAAAATATTGATCATACTTAGAATACGTAACTCCACAATTCACATGTGTAGTTTTTTTTAAATTCTGTGTTAATAATTTAATCAATGTAGGAGTAATCTGTAAATGTCTCTAAATATGGTTCGTTATTTATATAGTTGAAATACATGTACCATTTTCCTATTAGCTTAGTTATAAAACTATTTATACGACCAACTAATTAACTAACCATTACGCCATTTCACTAACCACTCCTTGTTTCATCCTTATTCATGCATCGTTTCATACATACTCTTCTGTCATTCAGACTGGGTTGATTAATAAGTTAGTAGTGTTATAACCACAGACATAGGAATTAATAGACGAGAAGATAATGGCGAGGGGTAAAATCAACTGTTGAAGAACGAAGGGGGTGAAGCTGACTGTGATTCGTCAATAAATCAATCTGACAGTAAATAGGCATCTCGCATTATAATATCACCATTTACTTCTTAAAAGTAAAATCTGCTTTTGAATGAATAGACATTTTTACATGGGAGCGCAAATTACTGGCCACGTTATGAACAAATTTGCGAAGTCCAAATTCGGCAAAAAAATTCGGTTCTATTTTCAGAGTCGAATATTTCGTTTAAGTATTTAGTTAAGACACTTTTATAAATGTTCATAATTTACTTCCCAGCAACCAACCAGCTTTGTGTTTCGCGTCCAGACATGTTTCTACAACTGATCCATATTATACGATGTGAATATGCTTAAAATAAAGTAAAATAATGCTTATATATGGAATGTAATACGACAATTGGGTTTATTCTCTTTTTCACATCTATTTTTACAAGTTTTCATAGCATTAGGTCAACATTTTGCCGTGTTATTTCGTAAAATGAACCGATGATGCCTCGAACATAGTTCCATAAATCAACTATCTATAGATTGATAACTCCGCCCTCTTTCCATACGTTTGCTTTCGTCAAGTTTTAACCATAGATCTGGCAAATTTGAATACACCACACATCGCCGACGTCACAGCACACCATCGACAAAGGATAGAGGAAATTTAAAAAAAAGGCGCAACCATAGACAATTTAATTCTGCTTCGGAACCTACCTAAAACCCAATTCGTTAGCCTAAAACACAAGTAAAATGTCACCCAAGACCACAAGGTCCCATCTGACAAAGCCCTGTCCTAAGAAAGAAATGACCTTTAAAGTAACTTCCTTTACAGCTCATTTTCTCAGGACAGCGTTTTATCAGAAGGAAGCTGAAAAACAAACTCATAATTACATGTACAATAATTTTATTTTTTAAATATAAACATGAAATACAATAATATAAGCACAAAACACATTTCGAAGGTGAAATTACTGTATCAATATAAAACTAGCTGTTGGAAATGATAGTTATTTTCTTTCAACATCCAACGGCAATTGAAAAAAATATTGTCAATAAGGCAGTCAACGATTCAACCTACTGTTTTAGCGTCTAATTACATTATTATTTTTTTTGTTTCCCTCCTACTTATCTTATTACTTAAATATTTATACCTTTCATATATTAATAGTAAGTATATAATACTTTTTAGTTTTAAAAACTTTATATGCCTTTTAGATATTTTTAACTTAGGAATAGTACACAACATAAAGAATGTAACAGTGTAAACAGAAAAGTAAATTTAACAATAGGTTATTGTTAACAATACATATTGGCACCTGATAAATAAATAGGGTATAATAATAACAAATAAAAACACCAAATACAAGAGTAAAATTTAAAGAAGGTGTTGAGAGAATATTCATTATGATGTCAAGTATGTAATAAAAAAGTAGAACTATATATATAAACTAGACATATGAAATAAACTAATTTGACTATTTTTATATTAACACTAGTCGGTGACTGAAAATGGGCTGCAGACTAATACAGCCAAACTGAATAATGTAAACTCCGCATCAGAGAATATTTGGCTTAAAATTACAAACGATAACAATATTTGACTTGTATATTTATTTTTTCGTTATTATTCTACTACTCATATAGAGATGTCAATAGAAAATGAATTGGCAAGGATACACCACAACCATACAATGGACCTGATTTAATGAGGAGCATGGCAGTACTACGATACTTAAAAGACGCTTATAGGAACAAATTGTGGTCCTAATTGGTTTTAACTTATTAAAATAAATTAGTTATGACAACCATTTCTTCCTATATTTAGCATATTTTAAATGTTGCAGTACTGCTATTTTCTTCATGGAGTCAGGTCCATTGTATGGTAGTGTATCCTTGCCAATTAATTTTCTATTGACATCGGTACACCATGCATTGATTATAAATGGTACAGTAATTTTGATAATGAATTGAATAATTTTTTTTATGTTCGTTACAATTAAGCCAATCAAAACATATATATTTGGCAATGGTTTCTTCAATAACGGGCACAAGATATAAATTTTCGCAATTATAATTCAGTACATACTCGACGACATAATGAATTTCAAGAGCCTTGATAGCAAATTTCTTAGTGGGATCATATGGGTCACCTATGCAAGATATTTTACATCTATGTTCTGCCATCCCCTGTGCAGCAACAGCAACGCTGCTGGTTGCAGAGAAGACATGACTGGGTCCTGCACTCATTTCTGGAAAAAAATATATATCATAGTTCTTGAAGAAATTGAAGTAAAGATTGACATATTAGAGGAACAAAACTAACAATACTATTCCCTTTTAAGTAATATAAAACAGATATGTACCTTCATTTTCTACTAGCTTCCCCTGTGCAGCAACGGGTACGCTGCTGGTTGAGATGTTATGCTCTGAAATAAATATAATTATTACATTAACCGAATTAACAAAACATATTATTATTATTATAGGCTGATGCAGTATAGAATACCTTTTAGGATGTAGTCATGATACGTGCTGAACACCATTCTCGAAATGGACTCTCAGAGGTTATGGTTGGAAACTTGTGTCGAATAGTCTCTGTCCGTACATCCTTTCACACAATACGTTTTAAGGACTTTATCGGTAGGCACATAAATGTTATTTATCACACATAAATCAACTGTTTCACACAACCAGATATTTGACAATTTTATGATGACAAACAACGGCGTCTGTCAAACTTTTCTTACAGTTTTTTAGAGTAAGTGAAATGGCGGGAAGCATGAGTCGGCCACCTAGCGGCAAGAACACGCATTACACCGTTTGCGAACCCTCTCTTTCTGGCGCACGAGTCTTATGGTAAAGTGAGCGAGAAACAAAAAAAATACACATCGCCTACGTCACAAACATAGATTTTTACCATGTCTATAATTTGTGTTGACGTTTTTAAGCGGAGTTATACCCCCCTGCATAGTTCGCACAAGAATGATGACGTCACGTTTTCAAATTTCGCTTGAGGCCATACGCGAGCCCAGCCGGCTCCAATGGAACCGGTATGGGGAGTGGGGATAATACGCTTTTAATCACTTAGGGCAGGTCTACTAATATTCATATGTCTATGGTTATAACTTTTTTATATATACCAGGCGCGGTCCTTCACACATGCTTTGGATGCCGGGCTTCCCAAGCGTTCTGAAGTCAAAAATATATTTAAATAGTATAAAATAAAGTAGCTATCCGCGTCTGTCTGTTTGTGCGCCTAGTTCTTCTAAACTACGCAGCTGATTTAGATACGGTTCTCACTATCATTTATAGAATTTCTTTCGGATGGTTTATGTATATAATACATCTATATTATATTTATAGAAAGTAGAGAAAAGTTGATGTTTTGTAACCAAGTCATAAAAAAATATTCTCTTGCACTTACATTCCTAACGCTAGCTAAACCTTAAAAGATACATCAAAATAATTTATTACGAAATTTTCTATCGTAAAAAGGTCTTCATAACTTTACCCCTAACAATTTATAAGTCCACGATCAATGCCGGGTAGAAGTCAGCTAGTTAATCATAATTTTTTTATACAAAATAAAAGCTTTGGATTTATTTTTTACAGTCTCAAATAGTACCATTGTAATTTAATGACATTGTCTCGTTCTCTCGCACACATAACAAAACAATGCAATATACAACACACACAACCAAGCTATTAGTATATCTCATCGTTTAGCATCCCTTCTAGAAAAAGTCATCGACGGCCACTCAAACCTATCTACGTATATCTACAGTTTTTAATTTTTAGTTTTTAAAGTGGTGCCATCTCGGCACTACAAATAAATGTATTGTGTCTTCGGATATATCCGCCTCGCCGAAGATTTCTGAGGCATATAAAAGCGCCACTCATGTTTCGGAAATTTCATTTCTGTGGTCAACATCCACGTTATGCGCGTTTAGATACTTGATGTTCCCATGCGACATTTTTGGTGCGCGATATAGAATCCGATCGCACCACGTGACATGGCACTTTTATTACTGTTATTTGTTCTGATTTTTTGTATTCAGCGGTTGGTAATTATTGTTTTTGAGATTGATTAAAATTAATGGAGTGCCTGTAAGGGTTAACACACCGTCTCGGTATAATTGCCGTTTATTGAACTTTATTATGAGAAAATGAAATGATTCTGTCGGAATACATAACATTACCAGACTTGGTACCCAAATCATAAACACAGGCGTTTGAATAAAATGTATGCGCGTTATTCAATATTTATTTGCTCTACGATTAAAATCAAACCCGCAACTTCCTGCCCTAAAGGCAATTTTCATAACGTCAACCAAAATCAACCGTAACTTTTAGAATTTGACAAGAATTATTTTCATAATATCAAAATACGTCTATCAAAAAGTATACAGGCATTTAATCGCAAATCTCCCCAACAATCAAACATGTCAAAACACTTGCATTCAATATTGTATCAGAAGCCAGTCAATTTCCTTTTAATTATTATACAATGCTCCGACAATGTGCAAAATACACCTTTGTAATTATACGTTTACAATTATATGAACGCATTATTATAGTTCACTATAATGACTTAACCCTGCGGGCCTCTGCCATATTGAACATTAAATTTCAGATGCTGTCGGAAAGTATGAGAATTTGTGTAATAAATGGAATATTTCTGAACGTTTCCGAAAACTAAAAACTGTTTTTTAAAGGTGATAAAAAACGCTTTCAAATTTTATCATTAAAAAAACGTAAAATTTTTAAAATATTAAAATTTTATAATCAAACATTAAAAAGATTTAAAAACGGCTTATTTTGCTTTTTTTCGTCTAGTCTAAACACTGAACTTAAATTACTGATAACGAAAATAAAAATTATTAGAAAAATGTATTATAAACATTACTGTCAACTTACTTTTTAGTCGTTTCATATAAAAATAATTGATAAAAAATTCTCATCCTTTCATAAAATTTTCTACATCGGTTAATTCTTACTTCTAACTATTTATTTATTAACGGACATCGTCCAAATTACAAAATAATAACACGAATAAAGTAAAATGAAAAATACAGGAGTATACAAAGGTACATGAAAGCAAAGACATATGGCAGATATAATATAAGAAAATAAAGTGACAAGTCGAATCAAGTCAAGACTACGCCGTGGGTCAGGACCACAGGACACTTATAATATTCCGTCACTTGTTTAGCGACTGGCAAAAATCATTCAGACTTATCCCAAAAAAGTTAAGGTTTTGACTTGAGTTGACCAGTCTACACATTCTGCACAGTGGTGAATAATATCCATAATTTATCCAATGATGGTTGAGGAAGAGCAGTTCATTATTTCTGAGTCTTTGCGAGGGGATATTGAAGGGAATGAGTAGCAGTAGAGTAGGTGAATCAATAATACCATTTATAATTTTGAAGAAGCAAATAAGGTCATTTCTTTCCCGACGGACTTCCAAAGGAGAGTGGTTTAGAGTTAGTTCAATTTCATCGTATAAGTATTTGCCTTTTTCTAATCCTAGCCTCCTAACAATCCCTCTTAAGAACCAATGTTGAACAGATTCAATGCGTCGAATGTGGACAGCATAAAAAGGAGACCAGATAACACAAGCAGTGTTGCCAAGTTAGCATATTATATGCTAAATTTGGCATAAATACTCCATGTTTAGCATAACTATTATGCTTTTAGCATATAGCATATTTATTTGGCTTATTTTTACAGAAACATGAAAATAATAAAAACCAATTTTTTAACTAACAAAAATGATATCGATTGAAAAACTGGTGTCTCAATGGAGAAACATAGTTCACATTAAATGGGAATTCTTGACTTCCACTGTAGAGTTTTGGAATGAAGTCATGCAATATAAAGATGCAGCTAATAATAACCCCTTCGGTGATTTATGTCAGTTTGCAATGTCTATTTTAACATTGCCGCATTTAAATGCGGACATTGAACGTGTATTTAGCCAAATGAGTCTGGTCAAAACAAAACTCCGAAATCGTTTGGCGGTGAGAACCCTAAATTCCATTATGTACGTGAGATTTGGCCTAAAGAGAGCAGGAAAGTGCTGTTATTCTTACACTGTTCCTGGCGAAGTACTACGCTGCATTGGGACCAAAGAAAGTTACGACTCCGTCTCTCAGCCTTCCACTTCAGCTGCTATCAATGAAGAAGATGAAGATGAAGATATTGATATTTTATCTCACTGATTTTATTTCTAAGTTAAATTTATGTTAGCTTTTATTTTGGCATTTTTTAAAGTAATTTAGCATATTTCTGGCATATTTTTCCCATCACTCTAGCATATTTTGAAGTAGTTGAGTTGACAACACTGAACACAAGCATATTCAAGATGGGGGCGAACCAAGGATAACTATAACGATAAGAAGACAACGATTTCGATGAGACCATATTTTTTGCTCTTTCGAAAAGGGAACAAATTGGTTATAGCTATTTATTCCCAAAACCGAACAAATTAGCCTGATGAGTTAAACGTCAACAATTAAAAATCGCCTGCGGTGGTCGCCGACGGGACTGTAGTAAGTAGAAAGTTGGTTGTGTGAAAGAAAGGCGCCATTTCGTGCATGTTGCATGACGTTTGTACGCTAATCCACATTATAAATAATGACGTAATGTGCAACCATCCGAGTTCTCCAACGGCGGTGAGATCCTCCGTTTGTTATTTGTTATACAACAGGTGTAACAAGCGATAGCTAGGAACTAACTTCGAGAATGCCTGCAATCAAATTGCGTTTTCTTTTTTACTGCTTACGCTGAGAAAATAATCGGTTTATGATATCTTATTTATATAAAAACATAATAAACCTCAGTGAATACTACTTTTTTTTGCAGTACCAAGTATGTAATAGTTATTACAATGTTCTTCCGACTACGGTGGAGTTGTTTCAAGAAGTTATGTTGCCATTTTGGAGAGCATTAGTTTCTGTTTGAATATAGAGTGTATTATGCCAGTACAACAACCCTCACCAACCTTCGTACACTTACCGAAATGCATTCGAAGAGATGAAATATTAAAAATAGAGGTCCTTTTATGTCATCAACGCAAAAGAGTTCAAACTGCCCGAATCCAGTGGAACCATCGCAATCCCATTTGTTGTAGGGGAAGAGGAGAAGGAGGAATTGGAGGAGGAGAAGGTGATGGGTAAAAAGTTGATTTGAGAATACCTACCTCGCTGTTCAAATCTGATCACTAAACACGGCTAATGTTATTTCAAGCTGCGGTTATTTCTCACCAGGACGACGCTGAGAGTATATTCCACTCTGAAACTTGGTGCACATCTCCGTATGTAATTTTCAATGAATTAATAGTGAAACAACAAAAATTAATTAAATAAAATTTTAATGCACGGGCGCCGGGATAGTAATAAGAAATTATTTCAGGATTTATGTAATGCATTCCATATTTTGAAATAATATATAAAATAATTAGAATAAGAGAAATAATATACACAGATAGGCACAAAAAATGCGGAATTTAAGTGAAATAAAGACAAAAACAAAAATATGTGTAAGCAGCTGTTTATGGAGGATATTTGGACATTTCCGTCTCCAGGGCCATCAAGGGGGACTCCATTCAGGCAACCATGGCAGTGATGGTTGTGTTATTTGATTGGCGTAGTCTGCGTCATTTGGAATCCACAATACCAAACTTATATTAACCGAATTGAAAATATTCAAACAAAATTCTTGAAACACTTGTCGTATCGTTTTGAAAATCATCAATGTAATCCTATTACTCTTTACAAACGAAGAAAAAAATTTGACGTACTGTTTCTGTACAAAATTGTGAACTGCCTTATTGACTCCCCAGCCCTGTTAGAAAGGATTGCATTTCATTGTCCTGAACGCAATACCAGATCAAATACCTTATTTTATATACAACATTTCAAATCGAAATACGCACAAAACTCCTTGCTCGGGCGTATCTACAAATCTTATAATGCCTTAAGCGATATTGACATTTTCCACTGTACCCTTAAATCGTTTAAAATCAAATTAACCTTACTATGTACCTAAGTTAAAAATATTACTTCTGTATTGTTTAGTATTCTCTTTTTAATCATTTTTCACACACACTATGCACTTTATTACTTTTAATTAATTTCTAGCTTTTATAAATATTATAAATGGAACTTAACTGGTTTAAATCATGTTCTATATTTTATGTTCAATTATTTTTTTTTTGTAAAACTGTAGATATGTTTCCTAAATAAACTAAAGTAAAAAAATAAAATAAGCTTCCCATGTGGTGGCGGAGAAGCGCTCTGAAAAAGTGCACTCGTCCCTCCGGGAACATTTCCGAAGCGCTGCAGTATCTCGGTAGGCGGAATAAGCATTATTGTAAGCGACTTTTAACTTATACCCCGGAGACAGTTTGATGTTCTTGATGATCTGATATTCATTGTTTAATAAAGCTTTGATAACAAGCTTGTTAAATACATCAATTTGAATTACACTTTTGTTTTCTTTTGTGTGAACGAAATGGAAATTAACCCACTTACAGGCATCCGATCGAGCTGAAACTCAGGAGATAGACTCGTTGTCCACGACAATGCATTCTATAAATTATCATTATTATTTTTGTGTCAATCACGCAAACTCTCGCGGAAATATACGTATTTTTCTGAAATTGGATGATATTACAACAGTTAATATACGAAATAAATTTCAGTCCTACGCAATCGGGATTTGGCTCAGTTGTTAGCTTGGTTGACTCCAATCTCTAAGGAGGTAGGTTCAATCTTCACTTTTTTACATTTAAATTCATGTATTAATTAAAGTATATGAATTTTATAAAAACAAGCTTTGTTTTTAAGGGTTGATTTTTTTCAAACAAGAAAGTTTCTTCCTTTACCTTATTTCCTTCCTGTCCCCACTACCTCCAGTACCACAATATACCCCAATTAAGGAAGCCATAGTCTCACTGGCTCCAGATGGTTAGTAGCAGTCGGGACCATGGTGCAGAATTCCCATAAAAACTTTCATACACTGTACAATTATTGTATATTTCCTTTATAACGCCGCATCCTTATGGCTAAGTTTATTGTAGCAATCGTAGTTTTGATTAACGTGTCTTTAATTCGCTTCCGCCACAATGTTTCTTTCACAACTTGCAGCTTCATTCCAAGTGATCAGTTTCATTACAAGATCACTTCTAACTTTTATCTACAATTATCATTGCAACCATTTGTCAATAACAACAACACAATCATTGCGCAATGATAACATGATATAATTTATCATTTGATCAGCAACACTCTATTTACAACAGGATACTGCATTGTGCAATTTATTTGTAATTTAAATCAAAGTTTAAAGAGATTAGATAAATATGTAATTTAATCGGATGTTTTTGCAACATATATATCATTTCAACAATTGCTATATTGCTTAAGGTTATTAAACTTATTGATAGCTATTAATATCGATAATGAAATCGACATCATTAATCATTAACCTGCCTATGGTTCAGATTGAAAAGCACGTATCAACTTATCATCCCAACAGATTAGGCCTTCAGAGACCTACAACCTTTTTGTGCCCTTAAAAGCGCAAATTTTGATAACATAAGAAGAGATTCATATTCATAAATAACTGCCAACCTCGTTGGAAACATCGTAACAGCGACAACGGAGATAGCGTAATCGTGTGATGATATCTGTAGAAAAATAGGAAGTTAGTTATCTAATAACTTCCTCTTCTAAATATTTTTTCACAGACAGAGATCAAAAGATAGAAGTTGCATCATTGAAAGATGAATGAATGAAATATCTTTTGATCAAGGAAACGTCCGGGAGATGACATTGCAGATATTACGTAAAAGTGTTAAATTTATTTATTGTCAAATTGTAGAGGCCAGTTTTTAAATGACAATCAATTTAGATTTATGATTACAACTATTACATATCTAGATGATTGTTGATTGTATTGATAAAGTACCTTTGTGGTATTGAGCTGTCCTTCGTAAATAAGGTTTAAGAAAACTTAGTATCCTTGATGATGGTGCTTTTTTACGTGAATACCACACAACAGACCGAGCTATTGGGACTATGGCATTACTAATTAGGGTATATTGCGAGGTTGAAAGGAGTCGGGAGGGAAGAGGAAGGTGTGGAAGTAAATGTATTCCGTATCCGTATTCTTGATAAAAACGGGACTGGATGCCTTAAACGGATAAACTGACAGATTTCCTAACAAACTGTCGGTAAAACACCAATATGTTAACATTTAATTTTAATGGATTGATATTTTATCAGGAAATGGATTACAAATTAATAATTTTAACGGAATTTAAATAAATCAGCCATACTTATTTTTCTCCGTGCATAGTAGTTAGTACCTCTGTCTCTGGACAGTTGGGAGCAGTTGGGACTTTTGTGCGGCATTCCCGTTAACAATTTTATTTTTTATTCTAAAAGAGTGTTGAAACTCTAGCAAAGTCGAGTGATAAATACTCGTTAGTAAATTATGGTAATTCGTTATTTTAAACGGCAATTAGCTAACCATCTGTCTGCCACTTTGATGTTTTTTTTCTCCTCGCACGCAGAAACGTATGGCGTTTGTTCTCTCTTTCTCTCACGACAACCATTTTTCCCATACTCCTTTCTCTCGGCGCGTCTGTTTTGCGTTCTTTTTTCAAAAGTCTGCCTTCTTTCACCAGCGCCGCCCGCGGAGCTCTACAAACATGCCTTTACGGAATCACTTGCAGTTTTGGGATTTGCTATGTTATTATCGGCTGGAACTACAGTAGACTTCAATCATTATGAACACGAGTAAGAACCCTTCGTGAGGCATACCTATTATTTGTAAGCATAGTTTTTTTCCATTTTTGAATATTACATCAATAATAAACTACAATAATTTTCTGTTAAAATTATACGTAGATCCTCGATTAAGTACTTCAATTTTGAAAATGATGACACTTGAAATCAAATCAAAAGTCCTAGATTTCATTCAATCGGAGTCACAGACAGAGTCACAACGGAATTTTATAAACAAGCGCCTTCGCTGTGATATTTCATAAAATATAATCTGTTCTAGTATCTCTAATCAATGTCTGCACATTTTTCGATATTCTCCGTTTAAATTTCCAATACAAAACTGTGTTTCGCTATCATCACGAAATTCAATTGTTATGGCGATATACAAAGTCAGGCAAGTGTAAGAGAGACAGAACGCGTGCTAAATGGGCTAGAGCCAAAATGTATTAAGGCCCCGTAGTAAGCGTTCAAAGATGGTTTTAAAGGTCTGGTCTAATGGTCTAATATTTAAAAAGAACGATAATAATTAAGCGAAAATTGTGAAAATATTTAACAAAACAAGACTTGTTCGAAGTAGAGCAAAAATCTGTCGTTGAATGCTTCAGTTGCATTTAATGATAGACTGTGAATTTTTTCATGCCTATAATATATTTAATAACAGAACAAGACGTGTTTTAAATAATTTTCGGAGCTTGCCTTATATAATTGATATTTCAGCATTACAAATGTAGATATTATCTTCAAACGTTTTTTTTGGAAATTAAAATATTAAAAAGTCAATGAGGAACTTGTTATAAATCGGTAGACATTGAGTATTCTGGGGCTTAAGTCAGTGACGACTTTGATTTCTCGTTTTAAATCTACATACAAGGCGTTTCCAGTGTGTATTATCTATGCAAAACTTAAAGTGATGTTAAAACTTCAAAAACTTGAAAGACTTTTTTTTCACTTTTAAATAAGTTTCGAAAGTAATAACTCCATAGAATACTGCATTTATTTACCTTCCATAAACTTATTGAACTCTCCCCAACTGTTTTTTGTAGATGTATGCTTAATATTTTATCTGTTGGGATATGCATGGTTAGTTTAATAAGAGTTAGTGAAATAAGTAGGTACTCGTTCAGTATTAAAAAATACCTTTCAACCCCTCAGGCAAATTTGTTCGGTTTAGCAAACAAACAGCTGATACCCGTAGTGTTAAGTCGTAAATGTTAACTACAGAATAATTAAAACGTGCACATTTATAAAATCGAAGGTTCCAATCGCAATTTGAGAAATATAAAACTTTGTAGCTAATTTAAAAAAAAAATATATGAAATCAACAAAACAGTGAGGTGACATTCATGTTTATAATACATTTGTCTAGGAAATTTTAGTTCAGTGTTTAGACGTAAAAATGTAAAGTGAGCCATTTTCATGTTTGCATTCAAAACAGTTTTTTGTTTTCAGATACGTTCAAAAATATTCCATTGATTTAAATTTTACTCGAAATATACTTTCAGAAATATAATGGTCAATATACCAGAGACTGGTGTTAAATAAGTTTAGATATATAGTATAAGACAGTCTTTACAAGACTGTTTTCACAATATGTTGTTTTAATTTTGAAGCCCACTGTTCTAAATGCCGGTCGTGACAAGGAAACATAAATCCGAAATTGGTTCAAGCATTTAATTATTTGAAGTATGGTTCAGAAAGAAAACATGTTATTATATTATTAGAAAGAAAACAAACGTTATATTCTCTTTCAAGTAAAAGTAATAGCATTTTAAAATAGTACTTTAAGCCTACTTCGTTTCTGAAATGAAAATGCAGTAGAATGTTGTTCGGTCAACATTTACCCACCCTAAGTTTAAATCACGTCACGAGTCGTGACACTCGTACCGAAATTGCCCGTGTAGTTATTTTTCGCTTAGAAAATAACAAATTTATTTTTAATAGCAAAGATAGTAATTAATCAATTAAAAAAGGACACAATTTGGGAGGCTGGAATAGGTACCATCGCCCCGGGAACAATTTGGGAGGGAGAAATAGGTACTATCGCCCCGGGAACAATTTGGGAGGCAGGAATAGGTACCATCGCCCCGGGAACAATTTGGGAGGGAGAAATAGGTGCTATCGCCCCGGGAACAATTTGGGAGGCACGAATAGGTACTATCGTCCTCGGAACAATTTCAGAGGCAGGAATAGGTACCATCGCCCGGGAACAATTTGGGAGGCAGGAATAGGTACTATCGCCCCGGGAACAATTTTGGAGGCAGGAATAGGTACTATCGCCCCGGGAACAATTTGGGAGGCAGGAATAGGTACCATCGCCCCGGGAACAATTTTTTCAAACCAAAACCTCTGCCGTATTCTTCATACTTCCGTTATTCCTTGACAGACTGACCCCCAGATTCTTACCCACCCTCATACATTTTTCCTTCCCAGAACTTCATTTCTTTAAAAATACCATCCACACAGCATCCCCAAAGATGACATAGCTGCATCGAGAAAAAAAAATTAAAAATTTCTTGTAATGGCCTAATCCATGTTTAGTGACTAGATCTGAATATCTAGGTACATCAAAAGCCATTTAGGGATGACATAGTCTCACCGAATCCCAGCATTCTACTTGAAATGTCACTAAACATGGCTATCGACATTTCAAGCATCATTTTGTTTTTAATAATGATCTTTTACAGGGCGATAAATAAATATCTACCACTATTGAATTGACAGATGATATTTATGTCCAAGTTAAATTATCCTGCATTTATTCATCGAGAAATAAAAATCTACGCGCTTGATATATATATTGTTGACTCGTCAAGTTTTAACTCGAACGTTCTGCAATTCATCCGTCTGTAAATTTATTTGGACGTTCCGTCTCCGATTCAAGATGGTGGCCATTTTAAGGGTTCAGTAAAGATTATTTTTTCAAATGTGAAATCGTCGAGTTTATTTGAAATTTCCTGTTAGCATTTTTCTTTATTATAATATGGTACCTACCTGCCTTACGAATATTTGAAAAATAATTGTAAAAGTGATATTTCTTGGATAAATTGTATAATTCCTTATTTGAAATTTTAAAAATGTTATACAAAATTTATGGTTTGTAATTAAGTGGGTGGGTATTTAAGAACCTATTTTCAAATGTAATGATTTCAGAGGATTTTTAAAAATATTTACTAAATATGAGAAAATTAAGAAACACACTTTTTTTGGACGCAAGTTGTACAGTACACATAACCAATAATTAGTAATAACATCAGCCAGAATACCTCGGCATACTCCTGCGGGCCTGCACTTGAGTGATCTCAGACCTCAATGGCATTCCATATCCGCCGTCATGATGTCTGTCCTGTCTCCACACCTGCCACTTATTCCAGCTGTGGGCTAACGTTGGTACACGTACACTTTTGTAAACACTATCTGCTACTGATTAGCACCATCTAATGCAGTGATTTCCTACGGCGGCGGTACCGTGCCCTTGGGGGCGTTGGTAAGATCCAGGGGTGCGGAGGTGGCCTCGAGGGCAAATGTGGGGCGGTGAAAAGGTACAGGGAGGTGGTGAAGGGCTGAAATGAAGGCCAAAAATTTTAAAAATAACTTTTCTCAATAAAGTCCTAGGTACACTATTGTAATTATTTTAATCACTATTTTAATCTTGCTTTTCAACCGTTTTGTGAGTGTTTTACTGATTAAATGTTTTTGATGGATTGACAGTAGTTTTGGTAATATTGTTTTAAAACACCTTTTTTAATTAAGAAAGCAACTTTTCCGGATAATAATATTCTCAGAATGTTAGAAATCCCTCCAAAACTAATCTAGCACTACTTTTTTATGAAACACCTACAATATTGTCGATAAGCATTGATGTATTATATTTAGATGAGACATAAAGTGTAAAAATAGGTTCTACTTTTGTACGTTCAATTAGTCAGATTTGGTCTTCCAATTTGCTCCCAATGTTCTAACGCCCAACGACCGGAAACTGCAAAATCCGGCCTACCCACACCGATTATCGCGTTCTAATAATGAAAGACGTTTCGACGAGATATATTATTAGTACCCAATAGCGCCTCTAATTGTTTCTACCCACTGACATACTCGTATGACACCAATATATATAGACTTTGCAATAATTACAATAGCGTATTATCCAAGGTAGATATTTTCAGTTGCAAACTTACCAAATACAAGAGTTCCATAAAATAATATATCTCTACATATGAGGATCTACAACCTCTACAACGAATCTCAATATATCTACAACCTCTCTCCATGACTATAAATGTATTGATAAATGTTTATTTTGTAAATTTTTAGTTTTACATAATCTTTTGTTTTATATAAATTTTTGATTTCATATCCCTTTCTTACAAATTTAATTTACTTCTTCCTTATAAAATAAATACTTATTCAGTAGAGGTAAAGTCACAATGAAGAAATCCATAAATGGTTTTATTTTTATATAATATTTCTGTACAAACTGAAATAAATGTAAACTGTCGATTTTCCGAAAATTAATAAATAAATATACATCTACCATAATAATAAGTAATGCTATTCCTCAAAGTATTAATAATTAAACATATGAAACAGCTTACTGTGGCTTAAGGCCAATAAATTCACCTAGATTTCGCCGCTTATCTCATATTTTTAGGTTCTATAAATTTGGCACATGATGGCAATGTATCGATCAAAACGTTTGTGCAAACTTGGTATAATATGCCAAGTTTGATTCATTACTCGTGTGGCTACGTCAATAGGTAAATATTTAATCATCAATCACTTATTTCATAATTATCTAAACGTGCATCTAATATAAACATTTAGATACAGATTATTGTATTTGTTATATTGTTTTTCTAGATTTGTTTTTGTCATCGTGTGCCGCGTATCTTGCCCTTTTGGATGCTGCGGTTGGTGATTTTATCTTTGGAAGAAAAAGCGTTCAGAGGTTCATATATTCGAATATCTAATCATTAATGCCGCTTAAAAAAAGTTAATATTAATACAGGATAATCAACAAACAACAAACAGTTACCCATTCAAATCTGTGAAACAAGGCTGACTAGAGTAGGTACAGGACTAAGTACCTAAACTTCACTATTTAAAATAATTTATCAGGAGTAACGAGTATCTGAACGAGTAGCTCGATGGCACTGACTTGATCACGCGACACTTTGAAATATGTCGCGCGCCAAGGCCTGATCTGTAAAGGGGTAATGATATGTTTCAGTTCAGTTTTATCTTTTCTTTGGACTATCTTAATAAAAATTGCGTTTTTGTAATATTAAATTTGTGTATCTTTTCGCTAAAAGTTCCCGTACCACTGCCTTATTCACACAATCCGCCATCTCTGTCTTAGAAGAAATGAGGGAAGTGCGAAGAAGCGATAAAGAGGAGACGCGCGCGGCTCGCGAAACGTGTTTGTTCCGCTAGAAAGTGAGCCTCGGGCGGCCACCTTGTAGCATTGAGGCTGTAGTACTTGATTTCTATAGATCTGTTGCCTTGGGGACCTGGGAACTGAGAACTGTAGACCGGACGTGGAGGTGGCTAAGATATTCTGCCCACAGATGTTTTATAGGAGAGGCTTATTTAATTTCTTTATAAAGTATCAATTAACATTTGTTACAATTGTTTTGAGTTTTTCGACCGCCAGATTAGACCGCAGACACATCATGTGCCTAAAAATACCGACCGGGCGTACCCATACCGTGGCAATCCACAATCCAGATGCAATGCAATGGCACTTTAAGAAGTAAGCTGGAGTATGCTAGTGATGTATGGACGACGCACCAAATTTAATATATATAAATAAACTAGAACAAATAAAAAAAAAATCCCTAGGCAGACGCATGGAACTTATCCGTGGTTCATGCACCGTATGGACTTTAGGCAACGAATAGATTTTCTCTAGAACCCAGACGTTCTGATGATCTTGCAATACTTGTTGATTTATTGAACGCCAGTAGGTCTTTTATAAATAAATAGCCACATATCGATTATATTAACAAGTAATTATTTGTTGAGGCAGTACATACTTAGTTTAATATAATACATACCACATTTAACCTTCACTTGCTCAAGTGGCTTGAAAGAGTCCAGTATAAACTGTGCTGGATGGTGTTTAAATCTATCGATGAAATGGCCCCACCCTACATCTATGAACTATGCCTCCCGCAAAACACTGGTCTGAGGCAGTCAACTCTTAGATCAGCAACATCATCAGCTGTAGGCAGACTGATAGAACCTAAGCGCAAGCCAAATACTAAGTTTGGTGATCGCGCTTTCGGAGTATCTGGGCCGAAGGCTTGGAATAAACTCCCTCCGGGACTAAGATCTATAACAAAGTCCAACAGAATTCAGGTCTAAACTAAAAACTTACCTTTTTAAGCTGTCATACCCTAAAATTAAAAATACCATTCCTAAGAGAAAGTCCGCTTATGTTCAATTTTCCAATTATGTCCTAAATCCTGTATCTAAATTTCGCTAATAAACAATTAGATAATTTTAATTAAGTGTTAATCTCAAGTGACCTACCAGGTAAGTATTGTACTGTATATTATCTCCATAAATAGTTAGTAATAACATAGATCACCGTAGAAATGTATTATAAATTTGTATAGCGCCCTTGAGGTGATTTTGCACAAAAACTATTATTATTATTAATACATGGAATACTTGGGCTTATACTTGCCTGTAGTCGGCGCCACAACTTGTACAATATACCTCAAGACAAAACAGATGTTCTAGCACAGTACATGGTGACAGCAAGAGTGGTGCTATTGAAATGATGCTCCATAAATAACCAATACAAAACTGTGTTTACGAAATTTAAATGGGTTGGTATCTACGATGTCAGACGAATGTAAATGAAAAGGAACGCTGGGCTATTAGGCAATTTGGCTGATGTTTTCATTCAAATTTGTATAGAAGGCACTTCTAGTGTTATTATTTATTCTTTGACTCCGATGAAGGATTGTCAAATCTGTCCCGATCATGGACACTGTAATATTGTCCAGAACGTTGGCTAGAGAAGGGGGTAGCCAAAGATATTAGAAGAACTTCTTCTAATATCTTTGGGGGTAGCGCTACACGGCGTAATACCCCAAAATAAATCACTACAAGTAAAACATACTCTATCATAACATCCAATAGGATCTAGAAGGTGAATGATATCGTACGAATACAATTCTTGCTGTCGCGTGGTGCCATTTCTTATTCAAATTATTATAATGACATGGAAAATTTTGTGAGATTGCGGGTGTAAGTTGTGCAGGACATTGTGCTTGTGATTTGTGCATATCACTGGGTTTGCGATTCATGAATAACGTTAGGTGTGATTTGTACAAGTCATGAATAATAACATATAATGTAATGTTCAGGGGTGATAAACGAATTGAAACATAACTTTACGCTGTATAGAATTGCTGTAAATGGTCTTAGTTTTTAATTTTGAAATTGGTAATTAAAAACAGCATTCGGTAGGTAATGTTGAATTCTATTTTAGACGAATCTTCTAACATATTTGCCATTTGTCAATGTATGTTGTATATTTACTAGCGCCAACCCGTGAAAAATCGCGGGATATTTATTTGTTTTTGGGAAAGTTGACAGCAAATCTTTAAATTAACTTGCATATAATAATAAAAGTTGTTAACTAAGCACGGAGAAAAATGAATATAGCTAATTTATTAAGATTGTCTTCAAATTATTGGTAATCAGGTTAAAAAGCGGATTGCAGTTAAAAAACTAACAGTTTATCATGAAATATGTAAATTCTATCGTTGAAGGCCTGCGATCCCGGTTTTAACCGGATTACTAATAATTTTAAAAGATTCCTAATAAATAAATTAGCGATCCTCATTTTCCTCTGTGTGCCAATTACGAACCTTCCACTGATGATAGAGAATGATAGAAGTGTGACAATTGACAATATAAGTATTTTTTGGATACAATATATGTTAAGGGGGTGTGGAGGGGAATATAGGATTAGGTTAGGGACGAAGGGCGGGAGTAGATGGGAAAGTAGACTGAATGATCTAGTTTGATTCTTGTATAGTACTTGTAGAATTGTTGAAGTATCGGATATAACCTAAAAATGGTACACCCTTGAAAAATCACGAAATCTGACTGTGCTTGCCAAGATTTAGATTAACCATAAGAAATTAAAACAAAATAAATACACATTTGAAATGCGAAAAGTATCTATAGAATAGAATTAATATTATTTGTTATTCTGTTGCAACATTATATTATAAGTAGGTACTTTATCGCTTGTCTGAATTCTTGACACATCAGTTCCAATATTGAAAATGGGACTTAATTCAAAGCAAATTTGAGATCATTTATCAAACTGAAAATACAAATTTTACAAGATTCCTGTCTATGTTTGTACATTTATTAGAACACCAGCGAGGTGCGGTGCGGTGAGGTGAGGTGTGGTGAGGTTCGGTGAGGTGAGGTGAGGTGAGGTGAGGTGAGGTGAGGTGAGATGTGATGAGGCGAGGTGAGGTGAGGTGTGGTGAGGTGAGGTGAGGTGAGGTGAGATGTGGTGAGGTGAGATGTGGTGTGGTGAGGTGAGGTGAGGTGTGGTGAGGTGAGGTAGGTGAGGTGATGTGTGGCAAGGCGAGGTGAGGTGAGGTAAAGTAACAAAATAAAAATTGATTTTCAGCTTTCCCGTAGAGGGTTTCCTTATTCTTCTTCTTTCGTATGGTGGGGGGGGGTCAGAGGGGGACATCTAGGTCTGCGAGCCTCTCTAGGGCCTCAGGCGTCGCCGTGTGAACCTCATCAATCCCGCCGGGTAATAAATGGAGCGGGCATTCGTTGAGCACGTGTTCGGTGGTCTGCACCGCACCACATTCACACATCGCAACCTCTTTAAGGCCCCATATGTGCATCATGTGGGCACAGCAGCTATGGAAGCACCTTATAATAATAATTATAATATTTGGATGACTTGTATAGCGCCTTTTTTGTGCAAAATCACCTCAAGGGCACTGTACAAATTAATAATACATTTCTACAGTGATCTATGTTATTACTAACTATTAATGGAGATAAAATACAGTACAATACTTACCTGGTAGGTCACTTGAGATTAGCACTTAATTGACATTAACTAATTGTTTTTTAGCGAAATTTAGATACAGGATTTAGGATATAATTGGAAAATTGGATATAACTGGACTTTCTCTCAGGAATAGTATATTTAATTTAATTTACAGCTTAAATAGGTAAGTTTTTAGTTTAGACCTGAATTCTGTTGGACTTGTTATAATCTTGAGTTTATTCTGATGATGAGCTGCTTTTCTACAGGGTTTATTTATGAACAGCTTTTATATAACCATACTTTTATATAAATAATAGTAATCACATTCTTTTCTAATATTATTTCTAACAATGTAAATAATGTATATATGTATATGTATGGCATTCTTGAATCGAGGGTGCGGGGAAATAATAAAATAAATGGAGAGAGATCGACTATTTGTGGACAGGTTAGTCGATTCTAGCAAAAAATGTAGGCTTTTAGAGCAAAAGTCGCCTTGTACGGCTTGCCACTACTTGCTTGCAACGTATGAGAATCATTTATTCGATCTTTACCTTGTTGATAGGGCTGTCACGAAATACAAAAAGGAAGACATGGCACGATCGCGTGAATCAAGTACTTGAGTCGGACCATGCCAAGTGTTAGAATAATAGAAGAATGAATGAGACGATGTACGTATGTGAATGAGGCAAAGAGTGTGTGCCAAGAACAAGATGTTTGGCGGTCCGTCCTCTTGGTCTACCCCAGCAGAGAAACGGCGTGATGGTTAGTTATATTTTATTACAATACCATGTCATAAAAATAAAACTCTTTTACAACACAACTACACCACCAGAACAACAACCAACGGTCACTCCAAAGTACCTTTTTTAAAGACAATTTTTTTCCCTAACTCCTAAAATCTTTAACCTTATCCCTGAAAACCTAAAAACCGTGAGTCAACCCCATTCCATTAAAAAACAAATTACGAAATGGATACTTACACACGGAATACATTACAACTTGCGCCCTTGAGGTGTTTTTGCACTAAAACGGCGCTATACAAGTCATCCAAGTATTATTATTATTATTATTATAATACCCAATCATTCTGCACTCTATCAATTTAATCACCTTTCAGACAAAACATAATATATCCTTATTCCCTAACTTAGCGGCATAGTATGTACATAATTAATTAGTGTGATATTCTCCATTCTCTTCCTGCAACCAAAACTAGCTTCACTACATCATTTTTCTTATTTTTCTTTTTCATATTATAGTAATGTATAGATTCTGTACAAACTGTAAAATTCACCCGCCATAACACAGGGTCATCCCTAGCATGGAGGGTGAAATATCACAAAAACCATATGTACCCTCTAAATCATGTATTAATAAAATAAAATAAACTATATTAGTGCACTGATTAAGGTAAGTCGCACTAGACCTACGTACGCAACGTATGCATTAATACGTTCCCATTCCAACGTGCACGCTGGTCCAACGCACGCAACGCAAATTCAAAACGTAGTATCGCGATTTTCAATGTTTTTTACGGTTTAAATCATTTCGTAACGTCTTATTCAATCTATTATTTGTTTATCTTCCATATTACCTATCCTCAAAGACGAAGACCTTCACCAACTTTGGTGACCTATGGCAGGGGTGTTGGTTATCCAATTAATGGTTCCCTGGGCGGCGGGAAAAATACCCGCCTCCCAAATTGAATATGATACGAATAATATTATAGCTTCTAAGTACATCTCCATATTAGCATTTTTTTGTAAAAATGTAAATCTGAATCTTTTTTTGATTCTTGTTGGAATTACAGAAATCCTCTTGAAATGCTATGTTTTATACCTTCGGAAGGATAAATAAATAAAAATCTGTCAGTGGTTTATAGTTATTTTTAAGAATATATCTTTTGTATGGAGGACAAAATTATATTATTATATTATATTATATGACCCAAAATAAATTTTCATTCTTTTTTAACCTTTGCATAAAAATTATCAAGAAATTTTTCTTAATAACAATTCATCAAATCTCACAGTCAATTCCTAAGTTCTGTGAAAGTTCTATTCAAGTAATGTTATTATATAAGTATGGGTCAGTTATTTCACAATACTCAAATAAAACAGAACTTGAATTTTAACTTTAAAATTTGTTAAATTGGTCAAATTCCTTGAAAGGACCCATCCTAAGGAACATCGGAATATTGCTTCTATTTGGTTTGCTCTGCTATCTCTACTAATAATTGACTGAGCGTAGCGAAGCCTTGTTTTGACGCGACCGTTTTGCATTTCGTCTGTCTGTAAAATTATTTGTACGTTAGGTTTTAGGTACATCATGGTGCTCGTTTTAATGGTTCAGAAAATATTATTTTTTCATATATGTGAAACCGTATTGTTTATTTGGACTTTCTTATTTATACAGGGTGTATCGGCACGTACCCGGCAAACTTTAACCAGCTATTCCTTAGCACATTTGGAGTGAAAAATGTTATGGGCACTTTGCTGTCCGGTAACATTTTTTTTTAATAAAAAATTTATCATTCATATTTTCACCACATGTCACCACTGTTTTATCCTCTGTCAAAGTTTGAAAATCCATCTGGCAATATTTTATTCGAGTTTCGTTCAATAATATACGTACGTGCCTACATTGGCGCGCTTTTACAATCACAACGAAATGGCATGGCACCATTCGTCTCATTTTTAACTATTATTATTTATTGTGTATGAAAGAGCGAAGACGCTTTTTGACACACTTGCTAATAACAGCTGTTGAACACGAGAAACAATGCCAATGACAGTGACGGAGTGTGGATTTTTTAAATATTTTTTTTTGTTTTTAATTGAAAAAAAATGTTACCGGACAGCAAAGTGCCCATAACATTTTTTACTCCAAATGTGCTAAGGAATAGCTGGTTAAAGTTTGTCGGGTACGTGCCGATACACCCTGTATAATAAGGTACCTGCCTGCCACAAGAAAATTAGCTACCGTTCATAGAACTGCTAGTTATATTATTTTAACAAAATATTTATTAAGTAAGTACCTACCTGCATAATTTTTTGACAGCCCTGAAACGCCTGCATTGAGTTATTGCAAACAATTGGATTTATTAGCCGATGGTACAAGAAGTCAAGTCTGCTTGCCACCACTACTGTCAATACACATAATAAAGGCCGTCAACCCCATGCACCTACTGTACGCCATTTCACCTACTGTACCGGAAGGAAACTCACTTGCTTTTATTTTACCAGTAATAATAATAACGCATTGTTTTAGATCGTAAATTCATAGGAAATTTTATTGGTGAGAGGCATCAAAAGAATAGAAAACAACGTGAGAAAGGTTCCTATATAAAAATAATATTTTTTTATTGGTTCATATTTCATGTTATACAATCGTAATTTTCGTGCAAATTTTGCAATTTATTTCATTTGTTACTTTCCAACTAGATGTGCTCTAGTGTTTTTTTTATGTGAATACCGCAGAAGAGTCCCAACTGATCATTGCTAGTGCATAGAGAAAACTTACTGATATTAAATATAGCAAAATTTATTTTAAAATCTTTTCAAATTATTCGTATTCCTGTTTAACAAATAAATTGATAGATTTTCTGATAAACTTTCAGTAAAATACGAATGTTTCGTCGCGATGTCGGAACACGTGTTCATAAAAATACAAATATTTTCGCATTTCGTGATTGTATACTATTAGGACAAACGCAGCTGCATTAACATATGTTCCGATATAATATCTAAAATTTTATCAGGAAGCGGCCTGCTATCACGTTTTTAGCAGAATTTTAATAAATCAGCAATACTATATTTTCTCCGTGTGAACTATGGAATCTCCCAAATCGTGGTATGTTATGAGGTCAAAGGGGCCATTTTCAGATCTGGTCACGAAACATAGCTAAAGCCATTTCAAGCTAGTTTCGTTTTTTAATGTATCTACCACTCTGGAACGTGCAGAAAATATCCTTGATATTAATGTATGAGCTCACCCATAAATAGCACTAGATTATTCTGTTAGATTACCCATAGATGGCGTTATCTGTCGAGAATAATTGGATAGTAAATTAAGAGAGTTTGAGGGCAAATTGTTGATAAATTACACCTACTCAGGCAGGTTTTTGAATCCGAGACCTCCGGATTCGTAGCCAAGGATTGTAACCACTTGACAATTGTGTAAGAAAGAAAAAAAAGCTTGAATGCTGTCGAAATGAGATCTCTGAGGCGTATGTGTGGTAAAACCATGTATAATCGTGTGAGGAATGTGGAGATCCGCAAAGAGTCCCAGGCTGATGTAAGCGTAATGAGTAAGATTAAGAAAGGGACGCTTAGATGGCTTTGGCATGTAGAGCGAATGAGCGAATAAAGGAGTGTAAGGAGAATATAAGACGCAAATTAGAATGGTTAGAGGAGTTGGAGACGCCCGAGGAAGACATGGCACGATCAAGTGAATCAGATACTTGAGTCGGGCCATGTCAAGAGTCATAATAATAGAAGAGTATGTATAAATCTGAATAAGTAAAAGAAATGTGTCCCAAGACTGAGTTGTTTGGGCGGTTCGTCCTCTCTGCCTACTCCTGCGAAGAAACGGCGTTATAGTTGTCCCACCGTAATACTAATGTAATCAACGGATCTGTGATGAACACAATAATGCAACAACTATATTGTGTTACGACATCGCAAATGTAGAATGCAAATTTATGCTTTCTTTATTTGCATTAGAGTCTGAGAATGCGGGGAAAGCGGTGTGTTGCAAAATAATGAAGCGTTATAATTAAAATTGTGTAATTAAAACAATGTGTTTGCAGTTAGAACCTATTTTTATTAAATAAATAATGTATATTACGAAAGGTCTGACTTAAGCGGCCTTAGGATCACCGGGTTCTTTTTCAAACAAAATAGTTGTAAATGTGTATATCTAAAAAAAAAATTGTTTATTATCTTTATTAAATACTTGATCATTTTATTACTTTAAACTGAATGCTGTACAAACGAGATCCCTGAGACGTATGTGTGGTTAAATCATGTATGATCATGTGAGAAATGACGGATCTCTAATCCGTAAAGAATGCAAGGTTGATGTAAGCGTAATCGTAAGCAGAAGATTGATTACGCTTACATCAACCTTGATAGATACTCGATATGAGAAATATATATAATACATGCAATTAAATTTATAGAAAGTGGACAAAAGTTGATGTTTTTTAATCAAGTCGTAAAAAATATATTTTCGTGTGCTTACATTGCTAACGCTGGCTTAACCTTATGAGATGCATCAATATAATGTGCTCCGAAATTGTATATCTTAAAAAGGCCTACAAAAAAGTCTCAGATTGTATATGTCTATCTCCTAAGGAAAACCCACAGCAACGCTGGATACACTTCAGCTAGTGTATTTATATATGTATATATAAAAATAGTACCTATATAATCTGCCATAAGAAGTTTCAGCAGAATGGTCAGTTACACACGCAAAAAAAAATACTGTTAATTTATTAAAAATTTGGTCAAATTCTACGTTTTTCTGTAAAAAATGGGACATCAGACCTACAACGAATGAATTGAAAGAGTTCCTAACAAAGTATCAAACAAAAACAAATGTTTTGTGAGGACGCCGAAACACGTGTTCATACAAATACTAATATTGATACTGACATACTTATACTTTATCATTCCATGATATCTATTAGGAAACGAACACTTGTTCTCGATATATTCTGAATTTTTTTTATTTTGATAATAGAAGACACAATATAATAATACATAAAAATCTTAATTAACTAATTACAATTCCCTGTTAGTGGAGAACTATTCTCGAGTCTGACTGGGTAGTTAGTCAATTTACTAATTTATTTATTTTATTATTATTATTTTTTTTAATGTTCTCCCATAATAAGAAATTGCTTGTGTGTATGGGATGAGGTATTATTTGTTTAATTTTTTAGATTAATTTTTTTAAATATATATTAAATATATTTTTTAAAAGACCAATATTCAATATACGACTAATATTTTCACACGACGATCGCATGCAGTCACTTTTTTAACAAGATTATTTTTCTCCGTGTATTCAGCGAAAAGATTTTGATTTCAAAATACTATTTAGTATCGACTCGATTTAATTGAAAACGATAGTCAAATAAATAAAATAAAACCAAAGAGAATGTGCCTAATGAAGCAAAAAGGTTGCGCTATTCGAATTATCCTCATCTTCATATTACAAGCATTATAATATATGACATTAAAATACAGGGTCTTCAAAAGAGGTGTCCGTGATTTGAAAAATGATGTGGAATGAAAGTACCCGCATTCCGAATTTCTACAGATTTTGAACACGTTTCTCTTGAAATTTCTCAGATTTTGAACACGTTTCTCTTGAACACTTTAAGTTCCTTAAAAATGTATATTTTTTTGAACATAATATCTGTACATGTATAGAGCCGAAACGGTAATTATATGAAAATCGCTCGATGGAAAAAAATTGCAAATTATGCGCCTAAAATCATTCAAAACGCATTTTGCTCAGTTATTAAACATGCTATAGGTGTGAAAAGATTCACAGTGTAACATTAAATGCAACTTTGGCATTAATCGACCGATTTTTGCTCTGTTTTAAACTAGTCGTGTTTTATTAAATATTGTTACAATTTTACTAATTATTATGTTTTTTTTATATTTGCGCGCTCCATCTAACATTCGTATTCAGGTATCTCTCTTTCAAACCCTCTTCATCTTCTTTCAATCAAATCAACACCAAACCACGCAGAAAACTTTAATTAAATTATAAAAAACAGGACGGAGCACCACCTCACTACAGCCGTAACGTGCAATAAGCTCTCAACAACAGGTTCCCTGGTCGTTGGATTGGAAGAAAGGGTCCCTTTTCTGGCCTTTTTCTCTTAACGCGATGCACTACGTCGTGTAATATTTTTAATTGAGCAGCTATCAATAACAACCCTTACGTAGATGGCGATAAGGTTTAAATTCCCGCTTAACACCATCCGCCTTATGCAGGAAAAAAACATGGCCAAAAAGTGCCTTTTATTTTATTTTGTAGATGTTCAAGAATAAATATTTAATTTTTTTTTATCATTTTATAAATAATTTAATTCACCACATTATACAATAAAATCACAACCGAAAAAGGGTTCCTAAGTAGGAGATTTTGAACTTCAAAGCAGTTTTCATAGGCCTTATACATTATTTTTTTCTGGGCTTATAAAAAGACTTATCTAAAAAATACTCGATTATTTCAAAGGCCAAGATGTATTCTACTCGCAGTATTTAATTAAAGCATCTGAAACATTTCTAGGCGACCAAATTTTCAAACCAAAAACACAAGATTTTGCATTACTACGTATGGCATCGCCTTAAGAACATTTTTTACGCAAAAAAAAATCGGCGATCTGCAAATGCGTAATTGCGACTGTGACTCCGGATATGATTATGGGTAGTACCTGGAAGGATTTCGACTATAGCTTAAATGTTCGCCGTGTAACAATATCTAAATTGTCTAATTAATGTTTTTTTTAAATGTAAAAAAATATCAAAAATTTCTCTGTGTTTTGGCTTATAAATAAGTAGTGCCTACCTACACCTTTACTCCACATTTGGTTATTTCATTTTAAAATCACGGACAATTTTTTTGACGACCCTGTATCTGGCATGTAGAATCCGTCATCATAATTAATGACATCTAGTATATAGACATGTTCATTGCAGAATTCATAATTAAACTTTCATTTATAGGCCTACTTAACGTAGTTGTCGATCTCCCACTTACAAGTATGCTAAAATGATTGCAAAAAAACTCGTATGCAGAGAAACAAATATGGAAATATGTGCAAAGTAGGTGGATCCGTGACAGATAGCTTACAAGATTATTGCGTATTTTTTATTACAATAATTAACTCCCTCTACACACGAGGCAATTTTTTTGTAAATTGGTTATTACGCCTATTCAGATTCAATCGAATATCTATCTATACATATACAAATCGAAGATCTATCCATACATATAACAATCTAAGATCTATCTATACATATAACAATCGAAGATCTATCTATACATATAACAATCTAAGATCTATCTATACATATAACAATCTAAGATCTATCTATACATATAACAATCGAAGATCTATCTATACATATAACAATCTAAGATCTATCTATACATATAACAATCTAAGATCTATCTATACATATAACAATCGAAGATCTATCTATACATATAACAATCTAAGATCTATCTATACATATAACAATCTAAGATCTATCTATACATATAACAATCGAAGATCTATCTATACATATAACAATCGAAGATCTATCTATACATATAACAATCGAAGATCTATCTATGTATGTATTTAACAATTTTATACCGAAACGTTAATTATATTAAATTCAATCGATTGAAAAAAATCGCAAAGTAATCACCGAAAATTATTAAAAACACGTTTTTTCTGTTATTTTATATGATTTAAACCCATTAAACCTCAAATTCTAATATTTAATCATTGAAACAGAAGAATATTCAATCGCATCTAGATTGCATTTAGTTCGGGCAAAATCTTGCAATCATACATAAAGATAGCAGCCAGTAAAAATATCCGTTAAGAAAATGAAGATAATATTGGTAGTTCTTAATCGAAGTACAATACAGTTAACTATGACCGAATGCGATAGGTTAGAATTAAACCGGTGGTAGAGCAAAGAATTTGCTTGATTTTACCGAATCTTTTTTTGATTTTTCGTTTCAAATTAACGTTTGAGAGTCGTTATTTTTGTCTTAAATTATTGGTTAATTAAAAAAAAACAGTTTCGTTAAACAGCTTTGGTACTTGAATTGGTACCCACAGAATATGAAATCTATTGTCACAAATATTTTATCAGTAAATCAATTTAACCGGTAATAAATTATTTTAGACATCATAAAATTTATATTTGGAAGGAGTAAAATAGAAGCATAAAAAAATAAGTCGTCTAAACGTGGTTATAACCACAGTTTAAAAATGGCATTGAAAGCCGAAACAGCTGTAACAATAACAAAAATCAAAAAATACTTAAATTAAATTTGATTTACATTAAATTTGAAAAAAAATCAATGGAGTTCTACAAAAAATAGTTTTGGTAATTATCAAGATTGCACTCGTTTTCATTTTAACACCTTATTTTAAAATCGAAAGATCTCGTCATTCTCATTGTTCTGACGAATTTCGGCAGAAAATGTCCAGCTTATTAATAGCTAGTTCATAAATAAAAGAATTCTGTGGTCAGTTTATACATTCACTATTGGGTCATTGTCAAGGGTAAAAGAAAACCTGTCTCGTGGAAGAAAGTGTATCAATGTCGCAGATTTTAGAAGGATTTTGGATGCGTTTATTAATAATTTGTTGATTACTAATCTTATTCTAACTGTTCTGTTATTTTTCCTTACATTGGCATTTTTCCTCCAATAACGAAAATCTTTCCCTTTGACAACTTTGAAAATAGCTAGATGTAGTCATTCTAGCCAGATCATTTTGTCAATACCAAATTATTTTATTATAAATATATTTTCTAATATACAGGGTGTCCGGAAACTCGTAGTACAAGCGGGAAACTGGTGAATCTACATCACATTTGGAGTCGATTTTGTAGTATATATTTTTTTTATTTGAGCTTTCGTTATCGAGTAAATCGAGTTTGAAGTTGATTTTTTTTTTATTTTTTTTTTTAATCAAATTCTTATAAATTATTACTGAAGATCAAAGTACCCAACTAATTGAAAGTAAAACAAATGAAGAAACTCGGATTTGAAGCATTATTTTGAAATCACCCTTCATTTAACCCGGTGTAGTCATAAAATATTTCTGCTCTGCAGGGTTAAAACATCTGTTATTCAACCCTAAACACCAGAAAAAACTTTAACCCTAAAATAGCCGAAAAATATTTATTTTTGGTTTTTTTTTTTTTTTTGAAAATGCTCAAATCAAAAAACTTTATGTTTTTTTGGGTTCCCCATGTGGTGTAGATTCTCCAGTTTCCCGCTTGTACTACGAGTTTCCGGACACCGTGTATATAATCAAAAAAAATTATCTTAATTTTGATAGTCACCAAAATGTGTCACTGTCGTCTAACGGAACCTTGTGGTATAAAACAATAATTGTTTTTCTAAAATGATATTTGTTGAATTGTATTTGCAGTTATTTATTAATTCATGGCAAATTGTTTGCGTATCAACTACATTATTTTATATTATGTTTATATTAATCTAGGGAGCTAGGGAACTCAATTTGTTGAGAATACAATATAATAATAAGGAAAAAACAACATGTTTTTCAACATAATCTCTAAATACTATGAAATAAGTCGCTATCCGCGTCTGTCTGCTTGTGAACTTAGTTCTTATAAACTACGCAACGGATTTTGAAAGAATTTATTTATTTCTTCCGAAAGGTTTATGAATATCTATATATATATATATATATGCATATTACACTTAGAACTTAGAATACATGCATATTATACTTATAGAAAGAAGACAAAAGTCGATTTTTTGTAGTCAAGTCGTAAAGAAAATATTTTCGCTTTCATTGCTAACGCTGGCTAAACCTTCTGAGATACATCAAAAGAATTTTCTATGGAATTGTATATATTGAAAAGGCCTACAGAAAAGTCTATGAAAGTATATGTCTATCTCTTAAGGATAACCCCCAACAACGCCGGGTATAACTTCAGATAGTTTTTGATATAATTTCAATTCTGGAACTGAACAGGAAAAAAATATTATTTATAATTATTCTTTATAGGGGCTGAAAATATATGTTAAAATCGTTACGAACAAGCGACGTCCACGACATTTTATCTCAGTGCCCAATGTTGTGAAGTGGATTTGGACAAAAAAAGCTGAAAAAATGGTAATTGAGACGATTTGGTGTAGATAGACTTTCGCTTCGCATTTTAGATTCGTTTGTTTTTGTACATTTTCTAATGGCAAATCGGTTTTATGGTGGATAAAAAGATTATTTGAATTGTGTTTTTACAGTCCAGTGTAAACATTTTTATTTATATGACAGAGTTGTACAAGTAGTTGTAAAAGTAAAATTTTAGTGTATGAATACAGCGGCAATTCTTCCAATGTTATTAGTTTAGAATCAGTACTAACGAAGTGCAACCTACAAGATTGGCCATAGATCTTTATTTATGCTATTAAAAGTAAGATAATAATAATAATCCGTCCAAAAGTCATTAATTTAAAAATAATATTGTTAATTGCATTCATTTTATTTATTTATATTTATATAAACTAATTTATAATCTCTTTTTCTCAGATGACTATCGCCGGAAAGAACTCCCTCTCCAAAGGGTCTGCCAGACTTCTCGTCAGGGTCAACAGATCACTCAACGGACCGAGGATTGAATGGAGATCATTCTACAAAGTGGATTCTCGCCCAATAAACGTCCTTGTGGAATTCAACGCAAGAGACGAACTAGAACTCAAATTTACAACTGATAAAGATGACTCAAAAAACAACAAAGAAAACATCAACTCTATCAATACGTTTGATGGAAGAATCATTAAGATAGAAACATTTAAAATAGATGAAATAGTAGACTGTTTCGCAAATGAATCTGGTGATTTCAGTAATGCACTGATCGTTGAAGTTTTAAAGAAGAACCTAAGAGAAGAAATGGTTCTCCAGTTTGAGAGTGAACAAGAGTTCAGGAGGACTCTCTTCACATATAAATACTTCAAGATGAGAAACAGATTGGCCAATTCTTCCTCAAGTGAACACAGCGACGGCAGTGCTAGTCCAAGCTTATCTACCAAGAGTAAATCTAGTATGAGCTCCACTGAGAATGGTTCCAGTTCACCAGACTATAGTGGAAAAGTTTTTGATTACTCTAAAAACAATAACGGAACCACCAGTCATTACATTAAAAAGTTTGAAAATATCAATGATTTAGGTTCCCACCAAAACTACCCGTCAAAAAGCTTAGATTACATGTCAATCAACAACATACAAAGAGCGAAATCAAACAGAAGCCAAGAATATAATATTAAAGAATTAAAATCTCGAGATTTTGGAGAAGTGGGGATATTGAACGGGAAAAATTCCAAATCAGAGTATAATCTTTCGCAGATTACAGACAACAATAAAGGGTTTACCAAAATGATTGAAAGCAAAACAGGTGATAAAGGCGAAATTGATGGGTTGATTTATACAGATGTGGAATACGAGAGTATGGAGTATCCTAGTATGAACTACAGCAATACCAAATTCGCCAGTTCCAACGCTGTGGAGGTACCCCAGAAGCCGCAAAGACGTAAGCAGCTGTTGAGGAGGATAAAGGGAAAAGCACCTCCTCCACAGGGGGGTGGTGATAGCGGGTGGGGTGGAGAACAAGCGAGGACGCAGGAGCCAGGAAAGGGTACGATAGTCAAGATCAGCACAGAGAAAGGAGAGAGAGTTCCTACCAAAGAATCAGATGGTTTTCCATTGCGGATTAACTCGCAAGTGCCTCGAGCACATATGGGTAAGCAAAAATCTATTTCATACATTTTCATTAACTTTTTTTCTTTTTCTTCTTTACGCTCTCTGTAGTCTAATACATTGTTTACGAATTTGACTATGTGTCTTCAGATTATGATTTCGGTCCCAGCGCAAAAAATATACATAAACACTTATTGTCCAAAAACACGTAACTCGTGAATGTTTGATTCCTTAAAAAAAATTTTTTCCACTTACGCCTATGAATTATAATAGTTTTTTTATTATTTATAACAGCGCCTTAATAGGCGTAAGTTGTGAATATATATAATAAACACGGCTTAAATAGAGCAAAAATCTCTTGATATCTGAGCTAATTAGCATTTAAAGAAACACTTTGATTTTTATACTTGTAGCTTATTAAATAACAGAACTAGATGTGTTTTTTATAATTTTCGGAGTAAGAGTAATGATGAAAATCAACGTATTAAAAAGTTTGTACTTATTAATATAGGTAATTACCAACAGTCGTCAATAATTACTATTGAATTTGTTCTAAAAAAACACTGCCTAGACCAGTGATGACCAACATGCGGTCCGCGGGCTGCATTCGGCCCGCGAGCCTATTTCGTATAGCCCTCGAAATTTTCGGACGTTGTCTTAGCTATATAAAATATTCGGTTTCTGTTCTTTTAGCGGAATATTTTATTCTTGATAACTTGATATTTTGCATAGGTTCCGTTTTATAAGGGTAGGTACGCTTTCAAATTATGCAATTAGCAATCGTTCGGATTTCCGGATGCTATGATCAAATGTCTTACATTCTCAAAATCTGTATTATAAAATACGAAAGGATATCGCAACAAACTTTTGTCTGTCTATTTTAAATCAGCGGCCCGAAATTGCATACAATTTTTTAAATGTTCTTTAATATTTCTAATGATATAATCGACAGAATTTATTTGTAAAGCTTTGGAAACAAAAAAATATCGCCTGCGGCGCTTTCTTTTGGCGTTCTATGTTTTTTTTTAAATAACAGTATTAGAAAATTAAAATCAATTTGCGACACAGCCCCTACTTTACACAGCGTTATTTACCCTACCCCTGCGGCCCGAGAATCAACTGAAAATTGATAAAATGGTTGCTCATCACTGGCCAGGACACTATCAAAAATACTAACGCACACGAATCATCACTTAAATTCGCACACAGTTCAAAACACATGTACATAACATTATGTGCAGTATGAAAACATTGAATAATGTACTATGACGTTGCCGGCATTTGGGTATCTCTAGTTCCCACTTTTTACACGTTATTATAGTAGGGATCGGTGGGGCGCGCGCAGCGCTGCAATTCGCAGCTGAAACTTCGCGCGTATTTTGAAAATGTTGAAATTTAATACATTTTTAAATGCGAATAAGGTAGCTTAAGCAGGGTTTATGTAATTTCATGAAATAGTCACCTCTGAAAAGTATGTCATCTAATAAAGAATAACTTTACAAAAATAATATTGCGAAGGTGCAAAAAAAGTAAAGGTATGAATTAATGTATTTCGTTATGGGTTTCATGCATCATAAATAAATATTGTTTGTCAGATGTGATGCCCAGATTGTGTAAATAAACCATTATTTATATAACCGTTCTAGGCGACGAGTTTTCCCATTTCGTCACCAGTTGTTCAAGCCGAGTGGGTAATTTTTTCCTCGTACAGTTTGTGTGCTCAGCTCAGAAAGCAAACAGAATTTCTCCACGCGAGTTGCACAAGGCAATCATCATATAAATACAATAAAAACGACGCGTAAGTTTCCCGACCAGGCCAATGTGGTAAATGGTAAATACAGTCATTAAATTGGTGGTTAGTTGATGATGATAAAAAAGCAACACTAACTGCCTATAAAGCCTGTTGAGTCTGTAAAGTCCTCATTTTGAATGAATTCCTTTTTTTTTATTTTAAAATTAGCTCCACACAGGACGCCTTGATGGAAAAAATCCCTCAGGCCTATATCATCTTTGGGGATGCTGTGTGGAGGGTCTTTTTAGGGAAAGAGAGGAGAAATAGTTCTGGAAAGGAAAAAGGTTTAAGGGGTGGTAGAAATCTGGAGGTCAAAGTGTCCAGGCGTGACGGACGTATGAACCTCGAGAAAGGTTAAACCATTCTCTCCCGATCCGACCCGCCACGCAGTAGGTGGGCAAACGCATCCGCCACTAAGACCTAGACAAACCTAAGCTCATTAACACGGGTACCCCTGCTAAGTCACCAAACGTAGCGAACCACTTGGGTGACATATAGTAGGGGTGTCAATCCAATAAATGATTCGTTATAGGTTATAGGCCTCCAGTCCCATTTCTAACATGAATACTAATAATTTGACCAGGTTTTTAATAAATTAACAATATTTCATATCAGTAAGTTTTCGTCCCTATTAATTAGTCCTTGTTATATTTCGTCCTTGACCAATCGTTATTTTTTAAATTGGTAATAATTGTTGCAAAAATCTGAAAACCTAGCTGCAGCTTATTTACATTTTTTTTTTAATATAACAGTCTAATCGAATATTGTCGAATAAAACGATTTTCTCAATGGGTACTTCATTAGACACTTGCATGCATACACAATGAAAACACATTCTCTCTCTAAAGCAAATAAACGAATTCAGCCCGTGAATGTGTGGCGTAAAGATCATTAGGTTTATAATACGAACATGATACTAATCCACTGATTTTTTGTTCAGTCAAATGATTCATAAAATCACTTTCGAAATCTCTGCACACGAAAGTCTTCTAATTATCAGTAGCTGAAGTGGTATTCAGTTATTTGTAATTGTCCCTCGTGAAGTCATGACAGATGCTACTTTTTAAGGCCTTTAAATACCCGGCTATGCCCTTGATTTTATTTCTCATATAAGTATAATCAATTAATTTCCCTTGCACCCTAAAGCCTGTGATATTTTGAAATATACTTCTCATATGATAACCGACAGAAAGCAGATTGCGCCGAAAATATTTTCCTATCAAATTCGTTGTTTTTGAACTGTCCAAGATGAAATGATAGCCATGTTCAATGGCGTTCTAAAAAGTAAGCTGGATTAGGCTAGTAGTATGAGGACGCACGAAACTAAATATATAAATACAGGGTTTTCCAATAAGAGGTGTTATTTTGATATTCAATCGTAAAAGATCAATGGTTTCGTTGCTTGTGTGGCATGTAGCGCCGTCTTGTTGAAAGTAAACGTTGTCCAGATCAATACCATCCAATTCCGGCCAAAAAAATCATTAATCATCTCTCGATAGCGCACTCCATTCACCGTAACTGTTGCTCCAGCCTCATTTTCGAAAAAGTAAGGTCCAATGACTCCGCCGGACCATAAACCGCACCAAACAGTCACACGTTGAGGATAGAGAGGCTTTTCAACAATTTTTAAGGTTTTTCGAGCCCCAGATGCGACAATTTTGCTTGTTGAAGCCACCGACGTGGAAATGGGCCTCATCACTCAAGATGATTTGCATTTGATTCACTCAAGTAAATTTTAATAATTTCAATGCGTTGTTGAAGCGTGTATCGTTCCCTTTTTATTAATGGCGTAGTTTTTACTTTTCAAATGTCAAAAAATAACAGTTTCAAAAGTAACATCTACCGAAATAGCGGACTATTCAAAAATAACAACTCTTATTGGAAAACCCTGTACTACCTGCAGTGTACCCGTTGCTGGGGGTTATCTTTAGAAGACAGACATATTTCATTATGGACTTTTTTGAAATATACAATTCCGTAGTACTATATTTTGATGTATCTCATAAGGTTTAGCCAGCTTCAGGAATATAAGCGCCGGAATTTTTTCTATCGACTTGATTACTAAACATCGAATTTTCTCTAATTTGTATAAATATAATATACATTTATCATATATATAAACCCTTTATAAAAAATTCTCTAAAAGATAGTGAAAACCCTATCAAAATCCGTTGCGTAGTTTAGAAGAACTCACAAACAGACAGACGCGGATAGCGATTTTGTTTTATACTGTTAGAGATGTTAGAACAAATTCAGAAAAAATCCTCAGATACGTCTATATTTATGCGGACGTATGGAACTTATCTGAGGTTCATATAGACTTACTTGAGGCAACAAATAGATTTAGTCTAGAAACCAGAAGTTACGCAAATCTTGCAACCCTTAGTTTCGATATAATTTATAGCTCTATTCCTAAGTCAATTCCTCTTGGAATGCTATGGCTTTTACGTGCCCGAAAACTTCAGCCGTAGTCGTCGCCTTGACTTGTTCAAGATACCACATGACAGAACAGATGTTCTAGCACAGCACACCGTAACAAGAAGAATGGTGCTATTGAAATAACGCTCTATAAATAACTAATACAAAACTGTATTAACGGAATTCAAATGGGTTGGAGACTTACGATGTCAGGCGAGTGTAATAAGTGAGAAGGAACGCTGGGCTATTAGGCAGTTTGACTGATTTTTCCATTCAAATTTGTATGGAAGGCACTTCTAGTTTTATTTTTTATAGGATGGATTATTTTATAAGGATGATCGTCTTGTACACAAAACAAGTAAAACGAACCTCCAGACACTCACTTATTTATTAGGTAGATTATCTACCTACATAATGTAAAATGTTTTTTTTTTAAATACCTACTTTAATTGAAGATACATATATTAACCATCGGTGAAGGGATTTTAATTTGAATAGTATGACGACATTACGCAGGCAGCAGGTAATACGCAAATCATTATTCTGACACGAAATAAATACTATATAAATAAATCATAATTAATTTATTAAAACGAGTATATTCGCAGAAATCATCTGAACATTGATGGAAAGTCCTGTATTTTGCAATCGCGAATTGAGAAACTGGCAATCATACAATTATTACGAGAATTCTTTGAGTTATCCATACAATTACGAAAAATTATCTTCGAGTCATCATACATTTGGATATATGAATGCATCTTTCCCTAAAGGTTGAAAGTTTACGAACGTGATTTTGTGTCATAAATTAATTATTGGAATATTCAATTGGAATTTTCGATGTAGGTACATAGTGAAGTACTAAGTAGTAATGCCAAATCATATATTTTTGGTTTAAAAACTTCAATTAAATACTGGGAGTAGAATACATACAAAATAATTGAACATATTTTCGATAAATTTTTTGTATAAGCCCAGAAAAATATAAAGTATCAGGCATATAATAACTGCTTTAATGTTCAATATCTCTTACTTACGAATCCATTTTCGTTTACCGTTTCATTGTGTAACGTGGCAAATAAAGTTCTTTGGAAAATGATGAAAATTTAAACGTTTATGTCAGAACATCGCTCTTTTTATAAAACACTCTTTTTGGTCATTTTTTTCTTGCATCAATTAAAAGGGAGTTATAATAATAGGTTAGTATAAAACGTTACACATAATCACGCGCATGCGTACTGCGTATACCGGCCTTAATGCCGCAGTATTAGTGGCTGGAAGAATTTTAAACCGTCCGACCCCCAGGATTAGGGAAGTATTACTATGGTATTAAGACGGAGACTTGGTTAAAAATCTGTTTGATTTGGCAAATATCGATCGGTCGCGCAATGAAAATGAAAAAAATCAGTAATACCCATTGGCAGCACTATCAGAGGAATATTTTTAATCGAAATATCGATTTACATATATAGGTCGTAAGCATAGATATCACCAATATTACACGTTTTGTCTACGGATGGTGGTCTGTGGGTCTAATTAACGAGTTGATTTAAAAAAGGAACAACAAAAAATAAATTTTGCTAGTTCATATCTCCTATATTACATCCTTCTATAGTTTGTTCAGGTTTAGATTTAATATTGGTTCAATGTATTTCGTTATATTTTTATGAGTTATAGCGACGTTCAGACCGGTTCGATCTTTATTACGCACTCTTATTAAGATTTTAGCAAAACCATGAGAGTTTTCCGCAAATTTCACATATCTGTAAATAAACTGATTAGTGGAATATGAGTACCTACCTTAGACCTAAAGAAATAGCGTTTAATGATGACTTGAAAACACATGTGCGTGATTGACCTAAAATAACACAACATTATAGAGTTTTTTCATTGCAAACGATTTGTATTTAATTATTTATGAGATACCTAAAACCAGACATGATGAATGTTCCTTGTACTCTTTTCGTGTTTAAAGTGCATTGTTTAATCACGTTGTCTTCATAGCTTTTTTTCCACTTGTTTTAATAGTCATTTGTCTTTCTTTCCAGGTGCAAGCGGTTATGAATCAGACAGAGAAGAATGGAGAAGCAGGTCCACATTCTCAAGCAGCGCTTTTCACAGCCTCGCAAGACCAGCTCGTCAGGCTTTAGCTGTCTACTACCGACTCTCATCCTCCCCTCCAGCCACCCAACCTCCCCAGCCAGCCCCCAGAAAGTCCTCCCAGAGGAATCAAAGAAACCTCCAAGACTTCCCCAAGAACTTCGCATCACCGGAGTACATAATAGTGGGACAGATTCCCAACCAAGAACCGAAGAGGACAAACAACCAGCAGCCCTTCCAACAAGAACGCATTCCGTACCAAAAGCAGCAAGAACAAAAGTATGGGAAGATGCTGTTCAATCAAGAGTATAAGAGAAACACTTTAGGAGGATCGATGAATTATCTAAATATATCAAACAGGTTGTATGGTTTAACAGACAAGCTAAAAGAGCTAGGACAGAACACTCAAAGCAGACAACAGCAATGGCAGGTCAAACCTGAGAGAAAAGAGAAGGAGAAAGAAAAAGGTACCCTGAAACCAGTCATCAAGAAAAGTCCTCCTCAGGAAGGATCCAAAAGACCAGTTGTAAGGACCTGCAGTGCAGAGCCTCCGAAGAAAGTCACCTTCAGTGCTTTTGCCACTGTACAAGTCGTATGAATCTGTCGTGTTGCCTTTTGGTACTGTAGCTTTTCTGCTAGTACGTATGATTTATTTTTAACAATTATGAATGCCTTTGAAATGCTTTGACATCAACAATACAATAACTAGAAACGTCTGAGGACATATTTACGCCACCAAAGTATTTGAATTTCGAAAGTGGGACTTATTTGATTTTTTCAGGGTGAATGAATTAATTGTTTGACGTAGATAGCGCTTTCTGCTCCTTCTTGAGCCAATAATTCTTGCCTCGTTTTGATCATCACCACTGCAGATGTTTTGAGTAAACCATTCACACACACATCACTGAGTCTTTTAGACCCAAGGAGCAACTTATCCTATTCGTGGAACACCAGAATTTACAAGGCAGTGATGAAAACCCAGGCGGCATTTCGGTGGGGTCAGACACGAGATGGACATTTCTCAAGTCGGATAGATACTTGCCAGTTTCTGGATAGAGAGCTAACTGAAGTAATGTCCCTCCTTCCATCCTGTATGGTTTTGTTTTGTCCTCCAGTCCTACCAGTCCAGCTCCAATCCTCTTCCACAAGGTCCATCCATCTCTTCCTCGATCTGCCCATGGGTCTAATTATTGGCGACATATCATCTCAAATTATTTCTACATATCCAGCCCATAGCAATCTTTGGAATCTCACTATGCTCTATAAATATTCGTGAATCTTTTCGAATCTTGAAACATGTCGAAAATCGGATGTTGTCTTAGCAATTTTTAAAGGCTTAATTAGTTGGACGAATTTATTATATTGCAGCCAAAATGATTAGTCAATGGTTTTATTTGTGTTTGATGTAGTAATAATTTTTGTAGCTATAATATTCTAAGAAAATAATATTGTAATCTGATGTTTCCTTATATAGTTTTCTAGTTTGTATAGTAGATTTTTTTCAAAATGCCAGCGAAACACCCATTTTTATGTTACTGAAAATGCGGTTGACTTCTTGGTATTTTACTTGTACATTTGGCTTTGTTTGTTCTTTATAAAATTAATCCTATAATATGCTTAACTATTGCGTATTAAAATTATGTTAATTTCGCTTTCAATTATATCACAGTGCACAAAATATACATTGTCGCCAATGACAATTTTTCAATTTTGACTTTTTAAATTCAGTGAATAATTTCCACTTTAAGAATCCACTTCATTTCTATTTTCATTTTACAATTTTTGACTCGAATGAATTTCTGTTTTTCCTGATGTTTAGCTGAAAACTTATAATTATTATGCTAATTTGTGTTGTAGCCATTTTGTGTACACATTATTATATTATGTTAATTGATTATTTATGTGTTTGTTTGAAAATAAAGTATTATCTGTTTTTGAAAATATTTGCCTCATTTCATCCCAGAATTCAGTTTTTCATGGAACAAAATAGATTTAAAATAAGTTGTATCCACTGTAATACCAAAATATAAGTTTGTTACATCTCTACAATTTCCTACACATTTAAATGCCATACACAATAGCGACCAACTGTAATACGTAAAATTGTTACCTGCGAATTCAAAGATTCAATCGAACGGTCTACACTATAAATCATAAATTATAATAAATATCCTAAATCCCACTCTATTACCATACAATTTTCTACCGACTTCTGTGATTTAATATCTATTCATCTAGTTTACATTTGCTAAATACCTAAGGGTGCATAGCGGCCGGCGTTTCGCGCCGTTTTTAGTTGCTTCTTATCTAACTAACCATCACGCCGTTTCCGCAGGGGTAGACAGAGAAGACGGACCGCCAAACCTTCTTTCCTTACCATAATTCGCGGCTCGGCTCGTGGAAATTTTGCCCTGCTTATACGTAGCACCAGAGTTATAAATTAGGAAAAAAAATCAACACGTAAATTTTTTATTTTTTTTACATCAATTTTTTTATATATTTAAAAATACATATTTTTTGGTTTTACTGAGGATTGAACCTTTCTCCCCAGAGACTGCAGTCAACAACGCTAACTACAAATTCTAATTGGATAGTACCGACATTTATTTCTGATTTATTTCCGACATGCTGTAAATTTTTAGTATTAAACATAATGTCATCCAATTTCAGAAAAAATCGTGTTTGCGCGTGTGTATGTGCATGAGTGCCACAAAAAGTAAATAAAATGCACTTTCATCGACAACGACGTCATTGAAAAAACGGCGCCCTTGAGGTGATTTTTCACAAAAACGGCGCTCTACAAATTATCCAATTATTATTATTATTGCCGAGCTCCAGCTAGATCAGATATCGGGAAGTTGGTGAATTTCAACTTCCACCAAGAAAACAAAATCAAAATTCAAATAGATATATTTAAAAATAATGGGCTTTAGCGAATACTCGTATGGCGATTTATAATGTCCTTCAATCTTCGATTGGATAAATGACTTCGACCTTTACTTTAATTTAACAAAATTTTATCGCTAGTATGAAGGGCTGTTAACTCAGCGTGCAAAAAAAAACTAAATACTTTACCAAATTGATAAAATTATCAGTGTCGAAACCGTCTTACTAAAACACACTACAAAAAGTGTCCGATAATATAAATTTCAAGCTTGGTTCAATATATTACACTCTAACATTGTATTTTTAACAACGTAACAAATCCCTCCTCAAGGCCTCTCTTATGTTTCGAACAATTTAAAACTGTACCCCGCGGAGTGTTGATTATAGCAGTTGTTATCTAATTAATCACCATCTGAGTAAATAGTTCAATAATATACATAATCATCATAGGCTGCCTAAATTCTTAATAATATCATTAGTATTGCGTAGTGCTAAAGAGGCCACCTTGACAAACATATGTCCATCAAACTGATGATTATACACCATTGTGTTGAATCGTTGAATACTTCGGCACTAAAACACAGAATCTCTAAATTGGCTAAATTAGAACTCGTCTTTAAAGTGCGTAAGCTCAGGGAGTATTTCAACATATTCTTGATAACTTATCCATAGGATAAAACGATGATACTCAACCTTTTTCTTCTGCGGGCCACATTCATATGTTTGTAAAGCTACGCGGGCCGAAACACTATACTGGTCAGTGTTGCCAACGGATCTTGGCCTAGTGTCGCCGTTTTTCAAACATTAAGTAGCCTAATGTAGCCGAATTTTAGTTGCAATAATTCTGCCCACATATTCCTCACAAATATTCGACGTGAGCTTGATTCCCCCTTTTATTATTCGAAATCCATGGGGGGGATTGTAATTCACCACAACAATTTTTCGAAATCCAATCCATGGGGAGGGGGTAGCTAAGGAATTCCATTTTCGAAAAATATAAAGTATATTAATTAAAAACGTATAAATTCTCTCAGTAGTTGGAAAACTCGGCTAGTTATCCAATAAATTGCCATTGTTCATTGGTTCGAGCTCCGAATGGTAAATTCTGAATTTATAAGTAAAAAAATTGTAAATCTAAAATACAGGATGCCCGAGTGGAAAGTGCGCTAACTTCGGGGGTAATTTTACATGATGATACAGGCAATAAATAAAAATAACTTTTTCGAAAATCCAACGTTTTAAGTTATCTTTCAGGTGAAAATTGAATTGTTTGTATGGGAAAATATTTTAGAATCAGAAAAAAGTTTTTATCTTTTTACTTCTACCATCTCGAAGTTAGCCCACTTTACTCCCGAACATCCTGTATTTTAGATCTGTATTGTATGGGATCTGTCACTCTGATAGATGACAGCCGCTCCGTAAATTGATCTCTTCTTGTATAGTACATGGGAGAGGGAGTCGCATAATATTCAAATATAGCCTGGCTAGCAGATCACAGGGCATATCGTCGCCACGCCCACACTTATGGCACATCTTTTTAGATGTGACAGGTCCGCATGGGATTGTATGGCGAGCAATATGGAGTAACATGTATAAAACGTTTTGAACCCCTCGAGGCTCTCGACAATGAATATAAGACAAACTACTTGCCTCATTTAGATTGGTACATCTTCTCATACAAAGTCTTCTGTTATTCCGACTGTTAACATGGCTTATGTATTTTGTTATGTTAATTTATTTATAATTAGTTATAAAATGTGATCTGCCAACTTTGGTATGGGAAGAAGCGCCTCGCACTCATCGCAGACGACATAAAATGTCACAACAAGATGCCATAAAATAAGTACTCCGTGACCCGAATTAAATATATGTCATAGGGAAAAAATTCGCATAGGTATCGTTCATCTTGCCTCTGAACGCATATATAAATCATGTTAAACAGTTCTTTGTAGAAAGTTCACTACTCCACTGAACGTAAACGTTTTACAAAAATAATAAAATTATTCTCCAGTATAAGATTCGCATCTCAATATCAGTGTTCGCCAACGACCATACCATGTTGAACACACCGGTTCTCGTCCGATCACCGAAATTAAGCAACATTGGGCTCGGTCAGTACTTGGATGGGTGACCGCTTGGGAACACCGCGTGCCGTTGGCCCTCTTCTTTTTTGAATTTTTTTTCAATTTTCTAAATGTTATTTAAGTATTCGGTTGTTTTTCGTCTCTCCCTAACGTTTAATTGCGTGTTGATACAGTCGTTTGGCGTTTCATCCTCCACCCCTACGTACTTAACTTACATTTTTTCAATCAATATCAGATCTGTCGGTGTAATGCACGCCTCTCCTTTTTTGCAATTGCTTTTCTATTTGTTAAATGTTATTTAGCATTTAGATGTTCTTCGTCTGTTTTTGTGATATAACCTACCCCTCCCTACCCCTGCCACGTTCATAAACCTATAATTTTGTTGGGATATAATCGTTTGGCGTTTCATCCTCCCTCCCTCCCTCCCTCCCTCCCTCCCTGACAAAATGCATGTTTGATGAGATTATTTTGCTTACATAACATATTTAAATATAAATTGCCTAGGATTATACTATTTTTTACGTTTTTTTTTAATTTATGTATCGTCGTTATTTATGTATTTTACCATTGTTATTAATTTGAATTTTCCCTCTTCAGTTCGAGCTAAAGTGGCATCTATCGGAATATTTCATGATTTAAATCGCGCTTTCGTAGGCTGTTCACTACTCCGCTGAACGTCAAAGTTTTATAAAAATAATAAAATTATTCTCCAGTATAAGATTCGCATCTCAATATCAGCGTTCGCCAACGACCATACCATGTTGAACACACCGGTTCTCGTCCGATCACCGAAGTTAAGCAACATTGGGCGCGGTCAGTACTTGGATGGGTGACCGCTTGGGAACACCGCGTGCCGTTGGCCCTCTTCTTTTTTGATTTTTTTTTCAATTTTCTAAATGTTATTTAAGTATTCGGTTGTTTTTCGTCTCTCCCTAACGTTTAATTGCGTGTTGATACAGTCGTTTGGCGTTTCATCCTCCACCCCTACGTACTTAACTTACATTTTTTCAATCAATATCAGATCTGTCGGTGTAATGCACGCCTCTCCTTTTTTGCAATTGCTTTTCTATTTGTTAAATGTTATTTAGCATTTAGATGTTCTTCGTCTGTTTTTGTGATATAACCTACCCCTCCCTACCCCTACCACGTTCATAAACCTATAATTTTGTAGGGATATAATCATTTGGCGTTTCATCCTCCCTCCCTCCCTCCCTCCCTCCCTCCCTCCCTCCCTCCCTCCCTCCCTGACATAATGCATGTTTGATGAGATTATTTTGCTTAAATAACACATTTAAATATAAATTTCCTAGGATTATACTATTTTTTACGTTTTTTTTAAATTTATGTATCGTCGTTATTTATGTATTTTACCATTGTTATTAATTTGAATTTTCCCTCTTCAGTTCGAGCTAAAGTGGCATCTATCGGAATATTTCATGATTTAAATCGCGCTTTCGTAGGCTGTTCACTACTCCGCTGAACGTCAAAGTTTTATAAAAATAATAAAATTATTCTCCAGTATAAGATTCGCATCTCAATATCAGCGTTCGCCAACGACCATACCATGTTGAACACACCGGTTCTCGTCCGATCACCGAAGTTAAGCAACATTGGGCGCGGTCAGTACTTGGATGGGTGACCGCTTGGGAACACCGCGTGCCGTTGGCCCTCTTCTTTTTTGAATTTTTTTTCAATTTTCTAAATGTTATTTAAGTATTCGGTTGTTTTTCGTCTCTCTCTCTAACGTTTAATTGCGTGTTGATACAGTCGTTTGGCGTTTCATCCTCCACCCCTACGTACTTAACTTACATTTTTTCAATCAATATCAGATCTGTCGGTGTAATGCACGCCTCTCCTTTTTTGCAATTGCTTTTCTATTTGTTAAATGTTATTTAGCATTTAGATGTTCTTCGTCTGTTTTTGTGATATAACCTACCCCTCCCTACCCCTACCACGTTCATAAACCTATAATTTTGTTGGGATATAATCGTTTGGCGTTTCATCCTCCCTCCCTCCCTCCCTCCCTCCCTCCCTCCCTCCCTCCCTCCCTGACATAATGCATGTTTGATGAGATTATTTTGCTTACATAACACATTTAAATATAAATTGCCTAGGATTATACTATTTTTTACGTTTTTTTTAAATTTATGTATCGTCGTTATTTATGTATTTTACCATTGTTCTTTTTTTTATTTTTTATTTATTCTTTAATATATTTGTTAAACAATGGTATAGTATATTGTCCTCCACGCTAGGAGTTCACCTGTGTTGTGGAGGACTTTTTCAATTGTAAAGTTATATAATTCTAAAACAATACAGTGGAGTTGGTTACACAGAGAAACATTAAAAATTAAAATATAAAATCGATTTTTCCATAGTTATAACAGTAGTTTTTCCATAGTTATTCCAAAAAAGTGAAATATAAAAAAATAAATATTAACAGGATTGTAGCCAGTTCCATATGTGTTTTTTGTATTCTGTAAGATTAGATATTTTATATTGTGTTGGAAGTGAATTGAATAGTTTTATAGCCTGGAATCTGTAGTGTTTTTGTCCAAAGGATGTGTTGGTTTTTGGTATTAGTAGTTGGTGTGCATGTCTTGTTCTGGTATTGCGAGAAGTTTGTGAAGTTTTAAATGTGTTTAGGTTCTTGTAAAGGAAAGTAAGTATTTGTTTTGAATATAGTTTTTGAATCTTCAACACTGGGAATTGTTTAAATATGGTTGAAGTGGGTGTTAGTATTGGTACTTTAAGTATAACTTTTATTAAGGTTTTCTGAGCTTTATATAGTGTGTCGATGTATTTTTTACTGGCATAGCCCCAGGCAATAATGCCGTATTCCATTATAGATTGTGCTATTGCGAGGTATATATTTTTAATATCAAATATGTTCAGTATATTTCTCACGTTTTTGAAAAAGTAAATCAACTTGTTTATCTTTCCTTTAACCGATTCAATATGTATGTCCCATTTTAAATATCGGTCGAAGTATAAACCAAGATATTTGATATTTTCGGTTTGTGTGATTGGAGGACAATTGCACGGGGTGCTCGCTGAGTGACAGGAATGTATTTTAAGGTAGATGTTTTTGGCGGGTTGGCCTCTCGAGTTTATGCTAAAGGTTATGAATTTAGTCTTATCTATATTTAAAGTTAATAAGTTAGAGTCAAGCCATTTTTTTGTAATATTTAGGCCAACTTCAGCTTTTGTGATTAGTGTGTTCCAGTCAGTGGCCTTAAAAAGTAACACAGTGTCATCAGCAAAGCTTATAATTTCCCCGTCTATTTGGAGGTGACATAGATCGTTAATATAAATAAGAAATAGGATTGGGCCAAGTACGCTGCCTTGTGGTACTCCGTAGGATACTTGTTCCTTGTCACTACATGTGTTTTCTATTGAGGTATATTGGGTGCGATTTTCCATGTAGCTTTCAATTAATTTGAGTTCTGTTCCCGTGATTCCGAAATATTTAAGTTTATTGAACAGGTTTTGGTGGTGAATTGTGTCAAACGCTTTTGCCAGGTCGAGGAATATTCCAAGGCATTTTTTACCCTGATCTATATTTGTTTTGAGGAAGTCTGTTACTGAGGCTATGGCATGTGAGGTACTCATATTTTCCCTGAATCCAAATTGATTTGGTGATAGTATATTGTTTTTGTTAAGAAAAATTAAAAGGTGGTTTTTGATATGTTTCTCGAGAATTTTTGAAAGCGTGTTTAGAATTGTAATTGGTCTGTAATTATTAATTTCTTGCTTGTTTCCTTTTTTGTGGATTGGAATTACTTTGCCCGTTTTCAAAATAGTTGGGAACACTCCTTCTTTAATGGACCGATTTATAAGTATAGTAAGTGGGATAAGAAGTGCTGACTTTATTATTTTTAGTGTCATCGGTGATATTTTGTCGCTACCCTGAGAGTTTGTGTTTTTTAGTTCGTTTATAAGTTTTAGTGTTTGTATTTGGGTAATGTATGGAATTTTAAAGGAAGAAACACTAGTGTGTGTATAGTGGATGGAGAATTCTGGGATATCGTCATTTGTAGTGATTTTGTTTGCTAATACCTTGCCGACGTTAGCGAAATAGTTATTCACAAAATTACATACTTTTAGTGGTTGTTCTGATGTCTTAATAATCTCGTTATCTATTTTAATCTCGGTTATGGAATCGCTTTTCTTTGAAGATGTGTGGGATATTTCTTTTAGGATTTGCCAAATTTTTTTGGGGTCCTTGTTGCATTTATCTAATTTATTTTTATAATATATTTCTTTCGATATACGTGCAAGTCGTGTGCATAAGTTTCGATATCGTTTATAGAAATTTATGAGATAGATGTCATATGGGTTAGATTTGCATTGTTTGTGGAGTTTGTCTCTTTTACTGAAACTTGTTATGAGTCCTTTTGATATCCACGATTTTAGAAGTTTATGTTTAGTTGGAGAACTTTTTTCGGACGTGATGGTATTTTTTTTAAATTCGTCTTGAATACATTCTATAAAAAGTGACCATGCTTCATTAATTTTATTATTTTCTACGAGTTCTTCCCATTTTTTATTAAGTAGTATGTCATTTAGTTTTAAAATATCAGTTGTATTGTGGGTTTTTGTGGTTTTGGAGTGTATCTCTTATGAATTGTTTGTAGTGTTTATTTCCAGGATAAGTGTATAGTGGTCTGTAATTGTCGAGTGATGGGTTGTGGATTTGTATGATCTTTTTGTTTTTAACATAATGTGGTCAATACAAGTTTGCGTGGGTAATAGGTTATTTTGTTTAAAGTTGACTCTTGTGGGTTCATTTATGGTGCTAAAGAGTCCATGGAATAACAAAAGGTTTAAGTAATCGTCACTTTGTGGATGTTTTTTATTTTCTAAAATGTTTATATTCATATCTCCTATTACGCAGATATTTTTTTGTTTTTTCATTTTGATAAGTTGACTGTCTAGGGACCTCAGAAAGGGAAATATGTTTTTTATAGAAGGTGATCGATACATAGCTAAAATACATATGTCATTATTTATGATTATTTCAAAGCCGTTTGCGTCTGTGATATCTACCTCCGTTAAAGTTGAATGTAGATGTTTTTTGCAGTAAATTACAATACCGTCATTTTGATTTTTAATATTTTTGGAGTGAGTGACCGTATAATTAGGTAATTGTATTGGTGTGAAGATTTTATCTAGCCAACATTCTGTGAGAATTATCACGTCAAATTCTGTCTCCAATTGTTGAAGTACGACAGTGAGATTGTCAAAATTTTTTGAGATACTGCGTATGTTTTGGTGTAATATTTTTAATTGTTTAGCCATGGTAAGATTAAAATTATTGGATGGATGTGTACGATTTTGGGATAGTAAATTCAGATCATCTTTATTATATCATCGGAGTGTTTAATATAAATTATTTTATCTTTTTCGGCTTTCCGCGCCATAACCTTTCCATCTTTGGTCCATACAAATGCATATCCTTTTGTGATGGCTTGTTGTTTTGTTTTCCATAGTAGTTCCTTTAGATATGGTGACAGGATTTCACTGATGTAGATTTTTGAGTATAGCCCTGGGGATGTTTTGTATTTGACTTCTCTTTTCTTAGAGAGCAAAAGCTCACGTAATTTAGGATTATTGAATCTAATTTTGATTTTCGGATGGTCCCTTTGTTTTGTTGACGTTGACGCTGCAGACGGTCCCCCTGGTTGAGCCTTGGCAGTAGTTGGATGTAGTCTGACGGCCTGTAGAATGTCTTCCGGAAGGATCTGAATGTCCGCTGTTTCGGCTATTGACTTTACTATTTCAAATATAGATTCATCCGCTTTAAGAGGTACTCCGGATATTTCTAACGAGTCTGCCAGCATGCTATGGTCGCTTTCGGCAGCCCGTATTTCCAGATTCTTTAGTAGAATACTTTTTTCGTTTAATGTTTTTTTCAATGTTTCGATATCTGTCATCATTGTTTTTTCCGAGAGAATGGATTGGTCTATTTTTTCTATTAATTCATCATATTTATTACAAAGAAAGTCTATGGTTTTTTGTCTTTCTGCTGCTTCAAGGTTCATTTTTTTGAAAAGTTCGTTTTTTAATTCATCTATTTTTGTGTCTATGTGCGACATTAGTCGATGTGTTAGGTCTTCGAGTAATTCGGCTGAATGAGGAGTAGGAGATGCACTGGTGTTTTTACGTGATTTCGACATTTTTAAATTTGTGCTTATGATTTGGTCGATAGATGTCTCTTTAATTAAGTTAAATTTAGTTCTATTGCCTACAGTTCCAATTATTTAAGAAGTCACTGTAATCTATTTTCAAGTAGTTTAGGTTATTTAGCTAATTTATTATTAAAGTAACAGAAAAAAAAAAAAAAAAAAACTTTTTGAAACAGTAGGATTCGAACTCACTTGGTTCAGATATCTCACATGTCTAGACTGCCGCTTTCGTGACTGTTCACGCGACTGCGCTATTGGCCGCTTATGACGTATCGTGAAATAGGTGTAATATGAAATTTCTTGGTAGAGAAATTTTATGAAATAAGCTGATGGATTTTTTCGACAATAATCACTGTCACTTTGTAGAGATTGTTCACTTGGAATCACTTGAAATCATAATTTGAATTTTCCCTCTTCAGTTCGAGCTAAAGTGGCATCTATCGGAATATTTCATGATTTAAATCGCGCTTTCGTAGGCTGTTCACTACTCCGCTGAACGTCAAAGTTTTATAAAAATAATAAAATTATTCTCCAGTATAAGATTCGCATCTCAATATCAGCGTTCGCCAACGACCATACCATGTTGAACACACCGGTTCTCGTCCGATCACCGAAGTTAAGCAACATTGGGCGCGGTCAGTACTTGGATGGGTGACCGCTTGGGAACACCGCGTGCCGTTGGCCCTCTTCTTTTTTGAATTTTTTTTCAATTTTCTAAATGTTATTTAAGTATTCGGTTGTTTTTCGTATCTCTCTCTAACGTTTAATTGCGTGTTGATACAGTCGTTTGGCGTTTCATCCTCCACCCCTACGTACTTAACTTACATTTTTTCAATCAATATCAGATCTGTCGGTGTAATGCACGCCTCTCCTTTTTTGCAATTGCTTTTCTATTTGTTAAATGTTATTTAGCATTTAGATGTTCTTCGTCTGTTTTTGTGATATAACCTACCCCTCCCTACCCCTACCACGTTCATAAACCTATAATTTTGTTGGGATATAATCGTTTGGCGTTTCATCCTCCCTCCCTCCCTCCCTCCCTCCCTCCCTGACATAATGCATGTTTGATGAGATTATTTTGCTTACATAACACATTTAAATATAAATTGCCTAGGATTATACTATTTTTTACGTTTTTTTTAAATTTATGTATCGTCGTTATTTATGTATTTTACCATTGTTATTAATTTGAATTTTCCCTCTTCAGTTCGAGCTAAAGTGGCATCTATCGGAATATTTCATGATTTAAATCGCGCTTTCGTAGGCTGTTCACTACTCCGCTGAACGTCAAAGTTTTATAAAAATAATAAAATTATTCTCCAGTATAAGATTCGCATCTCAATATCAGCGTTCGCCAACGACCATACCATGTTGAACACACCGGTTCTCGTCCGATCACCGAAGTTAAGCAACATTGGGCGCGGTCAGTACTTGGATGGGTGACCGCTTGGGAACACCGCGTGCCGTTGGCCCTCTTCTTTTTTGATTTTTTTTTCAATTTTCTAAATGTTATTTAAGTATTCGGTTGTTTTTCGTCTCTCCCTAACGTTTAATTGCGTGTTGATACAGTCGTTTGGCGTTTCATCCTCCACCCCTACGTACTTAACTTACATTTTTTCAATCAATATCAGATCTGTCGGTGTAATGCACGCCTCTCCTTTTTTGCAATTGCTTTTCTATTTGTTAAATGTTATTTAGCATTTAGATGTTCTTCGTCTGTTTTTGTGATATAACCTACCCCTCCCTACCCCTACCACGTTCATAAACCTATAATTTTGTTGGGATATAATCGTTTGGCGTTTCATCCTCCCTCCCTCCCTCCCTCCCTCCCTCCCTGACATAATGCATGTTTGATGAGATTATTTTGCTTACATAACACATTTAAATATAAATTGCCTAGGATTATACTATTTTTTACGTTTTTTTTAAATTTATGTATCGTCGTTATTTATGTATTTTACCATTGTTATTAATTTGAATTTTCCCTCTTCAGTTCGAGCTAAAGTGGCATCTATCGGAATATTTCATGATTTAAATCGCGCTTTCGTAGGCTGTTCACTACTCCGCTGAACGTCAAAGTTTTATAAAAATAATAAAATTATTCTCCAGTATAAGATTCGCATCTCAATATCAGCGTTCGCCAACGACCATACCATGTTGAACACACCGGTTCTCGTCCGATCACCGAAGTTAAGCAACATTGGGCGCGGTCAGTACTTGGATGGGTGACCGCTTGGGAACACCGCGTGCCGTTGGCCCTCTTCTTTTTTGAATTTTTTTTTCAATTTTCTAAATGTTATTTAAGTATTCGGTTGTTTTTCGTCTCTCCCTAACGTTTAATTGCGTGTTGATACAGTCGTTTGGCGTTTCATCCTCCACCCCTACGTACTTAACTTACATTTTTTCAATCAATATCAGATCTGTCGGTGTAATGCACGCCTCTCCTTTTTTGCAATTGCTTTTCTATTTGTTAAATGTTATTTAGCATTTAGATGTTCTTCGTCTGTTTTTGTGATATAACCTACCCCTCCCTACCCCTACCACGTTCATAAACCTATAATTTTGTTGGGATATAATCGTTTGGCGTTTCATCCTCCCTCCCTCCCTCCCTCCCTCCCTCCCTCCCTCCCTCCCTCCCTCCCTCCCTGACATAATGCATGTTTGATGAGATTATTTTGCTTACATAACACATTTAAATATAAATTGCCTAGGATTATACTATTTTTTACGTTTTTTTTAAATTTATGTATCGTCGTTATTTATGTATTTTACCATTGTTATTAATTTGAATTTTCCCTCTTCAGTTCGAGCTAAAGTGGCATCTATCGGAATATTTCATGATTTAAATCGCGCTTTCGTAGGCTGTTCACTACTCCGCTGAACGTCAAAGTTTTATAAAAATAATAAAATTATTCTCCAGTATAAGATTCGCATCTCAATATCAGCGTTCGCCAACGACCATACCATGTTGAACACACCGGTTCTCGTCCGATCACCGAAGTTAAGCAACATTGGGCGCGGTCAGTACTTGGATGGGTGACCGCTTGGGAACACCGCGTGCCGTTGGCCCTCTTCTTTTTTGAATTTTTTTTCAATTTTCTAAATGTTATTTAAGTATTCGGTTGTTTTTCGTCTCTCCCTAACGTTTAATTGCGTGTTGATACAGTCGTTTGGCGTTTCATCCTCCACCCCTACGTACTTAACTTACATTTTTTCAATCAATATCAGATCTGTCGGTGTAATGCACGCCTCTCCTTTTTTGCAATTGCTTTTCTATTTGTTAAATGTTATTTAGCATTTAGATGTTCTTCGTCTGTTTTTGTGATATAACCTACCCCTCCCTACCCCTACCACGTTCATAAACCTATAATTTTGTTGGGATATAATCATTTGGCGTTTCATCCTCCCTCCCTCCCTCCCTCCCTCCCTCCCTGACATAATGCATGTTTGATGAGATTATTTTGCTTACATAACACTTCATTATTAGTTCTCTGGCGCTCCCGAAGCTTGCCGGCTGCTTTTTTCTAGCGCTCCTAGATATATTTTGAAAATATTGGGAAGTCCTTGTTTGTTAAATTGTGTAAATATCTAAAAATAACCGTAATCATTTTTATGTTAAGTGTATACAATCAAAATAATTTTAATATCGCAGTTTCTAGCTTAATTGAACTTTTAATAAAATAACTCATATTATTTTAAAACTCTCGTTTCTTAAAACACAGTTGCGCTTCCATCCGATGGTCAACTGGACACATGTGCATACCGCACGTGGCTCGACCTAGCAGCTAATCCCAAGTGTTCAGTTTGTAGTGCAGTGATTTACGATGTTTACTTTGTTATGCAATGCATAATATAAACACTACTATTGTGTATAATAGGGCAACACTATTAAGTTTTAAAAATAAACGTGTATTGTTGGACCCTCTGGTTGCCGCAAAAGTAACCTTGTACAACCTTGTGCGTGACCCAAATGTGAAAGCTAGGTACCGGGGTTGTCGTGGAGGACAAAACAGGAAAAAATATCTATGCAAGAAGGAACAAGACTTTAAAACTAACAATAACTCTAATAATATTAACTCTCTATTAGAACAGGGTATTCAAGTGGTCATACCAACTGACAAACGGAGCGTCCTAGCTTCTGAAGCCCTACGCGATTCTGATAAATGTGACAATCTGAACTTGAATAAAATTCGATCAGAACGACATGCGAATTTTAGAAGCAGACGGCTTGCGGTGGGTTCCTGGAATGCACGTTCTCTGAACAACAAGTTAGAGGAGGTGGATGATGTTTTTAAAGATCAAAAACTCCACATACTCACCATCACAGAAAGCTGGCATGAAAACAGTGAATCTTATTCAATCAAAAGACTTCAAGCTCTTGGGTATGTCGTTCTGGAGCAGGCTCGACCCAGAGCTACGGAACACTCTAATAGTATATCACACGTAAATCATGGGGGTGTCGTGATAATAGCCCGACAAGGACTGCGGCTTACCAGGGTCGAAAATGGCACATTCAGTACATTTGAGTACATTGGCTGCCGTGTTTCTTCTGCGGGATCGTCATTTATAATATTAACGCTGTACCGACCCGGTTCGAAAACGATCTGTGTAGAATTTTTTAAGGAGTTTTTGCGTTTTTTGGAATGGGCAGTGGGTCTTTCCGAAACTCTCATCATCACGGGTGATATAAATATTCACCTCGAGCGCGAGACATCACCCAACGCTATCAAATTCATTGACCTACTGGATAGTTTTGGACTCCGGCAATGGGTCAACGAACCAACTCATGATGCTGGTGGAATTATAGACATTTTTGTATCCATGTGTAGTAGCCCACCACTGACCGCTAAAGTCTGTGATATAGGCTTATCAGATCATCGACTTGTCCGCACCGAAATTCATTTCAACCCGCCAAAAGTGTCCTATAAAACAATAGAATCGAGGGAATGGCGTAAATTTAATTTCGAAAATTTCCTTGAAGATCTCAAAAATTCTTCTCTATGCATAGAAAGCAACTGGGAAATTAAGACGACGACAGATCTAATCGAGGAGTATAACACCACTCTTTCAAACTTATTAATAAAATATGCTCCAACCACCTCGAAAACGCGGAAAGTTCGAAAGTCTGACGGCTGGTTCGACGAAGAGTGCCGAAGCCAGAAAAGGCGAATGAGGAAACTAGAGAGGTCATATAGAAGAAACCCAGATGTTACTATACGAGATCAGTGGATAAATGCTCAAAATGAGTACAGAAGCAAAATAAGTGCCAAAAGATCCGATTATTTGATCAATAAAATTGACTCTGAGCGGAAAAATCCACGACGTCTCTGGAACTCGGTCAAAACTATCATCGCTGGTAATACTGTTCCAACTGCTACAGAAATTACACCGCAGGCCTTTTCTAAGTTTTTCTGTGAAAAAATAGAAACCATACGCGCCTCCACATCTTCTGCCCCTCCGCCAAGATTTACAGCCAATTCCACAAGGATACTGTCATCTTTTGAACCTACAACGCTGGAAGAAGTAGGAAAGTTGATCCTTAGTTCGCCAAACAAACAATGTACTCTTGACCCTATCCCAACGTGGCTTCTCAAGAAATGTTGCAACGTGTTATCCCCTTTCCTGGTTCACGTGTTTAATAAGTCCCTAAGCACAGGTGACTTCCCGGAGCCACTTAAGTCTGCTGTAGTTACCCCAATTATTAAAAAACCACAGCTTGATGCCGACAACCTGGGTAATTATCGACCTGTATCAAATCTGCCTTTCGTAGCTAAACTACTAGAAAAAATTGTGGCTTCTCAAATAATCTCCCACTTAAATCTTAATAAATTAATCACAAATCATCAATCTGCATATAGGAGGTTCCACTCAACAGAAACCGGATTACTTCGTGTCCTGTCAGATATAACCCTTGCCATAGAGTCAGGTAAGTTAGCACTTATTTCACTTTTGGATATGAGCGCTGCATTTGATACCATTGACCACGACTTTCTCATTAAGAGACTAGAAGTAACGTTTGGCTTACATTCTAACATCAAATATTGGCTAGAATCCTATCTATCCAATCGCTCGCAAGCAGTAAAGGTTGGAAATAAACAGTCCAACTTCTCAAAACTCTCTTCAGGGGTACCCCAGGGATCCGTTTTGGGTCCACTTCTCTTCATTCTTTTTACAAATGACGTCGCAAAAATTATCGAGTCATTTGGCCTTTTATCTCACTGTTATGCTGACGATCAGCAAATATACTTTTACTGCTCACCAAATGAGATCGACGGCCTAAAAATTCGCACAGCTGAGTGTCTAGAAGCAATCAATCTCTGGATGTCCTCAAATAAACTTAAGCTAAATCCTTCAAAAACGGAGTTTCTCTGGGCAGCCACACATAGACGCCAACATTTAATAGAAAACTCACCAATCGCTATTTCCGGCAACGACGTAACTGCTAAAACAACCGTCAAACTTCTGGGAGTTTATCTGGATTCAGACCTGTCTTTAAAAAATCAGGTAAATAAGACCGTTAGCACGGGGTTCTTCTACCTTAGACAACTTAAGTCAGTTCGTAGAAACCTTTCAACAGAGGCAACTAAATTACTTGTGAACTCATATATAGTATCACGTCTTGACTATTGCAACGGCATTTATGCAAATCTTCCTAAATGCGAAACTGATAAACTACAATCAGTGTTCAACGCCGCAGCAAGGCTTATCACCGGGGTACCCAAGTTTTCGCACATTTCGGAACACCTCCGAAATCTTCACTGGCTGAAGTGTCCTGAAAGGATCCAGTACAAGCTATGCTGGATGGTGTTTAAAGCTATCAACGAAATGGCGCCACCGTATATTACTGAGCTATGCATTCCGGAAAATACTGGTCTAAGGCAGTCAACTCTTAGATCAGCGACATCATCTGCAATTGGAAGGTTGAAAGAGCCTAAGCGAAATCCGAACACTAAGTTTGGTGATCGTGCATTCGGAGTATCCGGCCCCAAGGCTTGGAATAAACTTCCTATGGAATTGAGATGTATAACCAGCCCAACAGAATTTAGATCCAAACTAAAAACTCACTTTTTCAGACACTCATTTCCATAAATCCGTCATTCTATCCAAATATTTCTTTTTTTTCATTTTTTTATACCGTAATTGTTACATTATCTAGCGATTCCGTTCATTCAATTTTGCTATTGACTTGCCTACCAGTAGACAATGGACAATATCAGCGGGAACATAACAAGTTAATCGGTTTAATTGTTGGCAGATGAATCATCTAAATGCGTTTAAGATTGGCGATTGATTGATTTTATTCATTAATTTAATTCATTTAACATATAATATATCCTTTTTTTTTTTTTTTTTTTTTTTTTTTTTTTTTTTTTTCGTAGGAAGCAATCACTTTGTGGTTAGACATATTATATTAAATCAAATAAAACACTTTGTTTATTAACCACGACTTTATTATTATTACATCTACCGGTTTCGCTACGGTCGAGCTTCATCAGGATGTGAAATATAACTCAGTTATATTTCACATCCTGATGAAGCTCGACCGTAGCGAAACCGGTAGATGTAATAATAATAAAGTCGTGGTTAATAAACAAAGTGTTTTATTTGATTTAATATAATATATCCAGCTAACAATAAATCCACCCTAATATAATAGAACTTCCTTCTTCTTCTGGCGTTAGTAAGATTAAATTGTTAATTTTAATTTTAGTTTTAAGTTGCCAAATATGTAAATACTCGTGTATATGTCGTTAAGATAGTAGTTATAGGCCTTAGTCGTAAGTCACTAGATATAAGTCTTAGAGATAAGTCAGTAGTTCTAGTATTAAATATTTAAGAAATATATTTGTACAGCGCCCTTGAGGTGATTTCTCACGAAAACGGCGCTATATAAATAAGCCAAATATTATTATTATTATTATTTAAATATAAATTGCCTAGGATTATACTATTTTTTACGTTTTTTTTAAATTTATGTATCGTCGTTATTTATGTATTTTACCATTGTTATTAATTTGAATTTTCCCTCTTCAGTTCGAGCTAAAGTGGCATCTATCGGAATATTTCATGATTTAAATCGCGCTTTCGTAGGCTGTTCACTACTCCGCTGAACGTCAAAGTTTTATAAAAATAATAAAATTATTCTCCAGTATAAGATTCGCATCTCAATATCAACGTTCGCCAACGACCATACCATGTTGAACACACCGGTTCTCGTCCGATCACCGAAGTTAAGCAACATTGGGCGCGGTCAGTACTTGGATGGGTGACCGCTTGGGAACACCGCGTGCCGTTGGCCCTCTTCTTTTTTGATTTTTTTTTCAATTTTCTAAATGTTATTTAAGTATTCGGTTGTTTTTCGTCTCTCCCTAACGTTTAATTGCGTGTTGATACAGTCGTTTGGCGTTTCATCCTCCACCCCTACGTACTTAACTTACATTTTTTCAATCAATATCAGATCTGTCGGTGTAATGCACGCCTCTCCTTTTTTGCAATTGCTTTTCTATTTGTTAAATGTTATTTAGCATTTAGATGTTCTTCGTCTGTTTTTGTGATATAACCTACCCCTCCCTACCCCTACCACGTTCATAAACCTATAATTTTGTAGGGATATAATCATTTGGCGTTTCATCCTCCCTCCCTCCCTCCCTCCCTCCCTCCCTCCCTCCCTCCCTCCCTCCCTGACATAATGCATGTTTGATGAGATTATTTTGCTTAAATAACACATTTAAATATAAATTTCCTAGGATTATACTATTTTTTACGTTTTTTTTAAATTTATGTATCGTCGTTATTTATGTATTTTACCATTGTTATTAATTTGAATTTTCCCTCTTCAGTTCGAGCTAAAGTGGCATCTATCGGAATATTTCATGATTTAAATCGCGCTTTCGTAGGCTGTTCACTACTCCGCTGAACGTCAAAGTTTTATAAAAATAATAAAATTATTCTCCAGTATAAGATTCGCATCTCAATATCAGCGTTCGCCAACGACCATACCATGTTGAACACACCGGTTCTCGTCCGATCACCGAAGTTAAGCAACATTGGGCGCGGTCAGTACTTGGATGGGTGACCGCTTGGGAACACCGCGTGCCGTTGGCCCTCTTCTTTTTTGAATTTTTTTTCAATTTTCTAAATGTTATTTAAGTATTCGGTTGTTTTTCGTCTCTCCCTAACGTTTAATTGCGTGTTGATACAGTCGTTTGGCGTTTCATCCTCCACCCCTACGTACTTAACTTACATTTTTTCAATCAATATCAGATCTGTCGGTGTAATGCACGCCTCTCCTTTTTTGCAATTGCTTTTCTATTTGTTAAATGTTATTTAGCATTTAGATGTTCTTCGTCTGTTTTTGTGATATAACCTACCCCTCCCTACCCCTACCACGTTCATAAACCTATAATTTTGTTGGGATATAATCATTTGGCGTTTCATCCTCCCTCCCTCCCTCCCTCCCTCCCTCCCTGACATAATGCATGTTTGATGAGATTATTTTGCTTACATAACACATTTAAATATAAATTGCCTAGGATTATACTAAGAATTTTCCCTCTTCAGTTCGAGCTAAAGTGGCATCTATCGGAATATTTCATGATTTAAATCGCGCTTTCGTAGGCTGTTCACTACTCCGCTGAACGTCAAAGTTTTATAAAAATAATAAAATTATTCTCCAGTATAAGATTCGCATCTCAATATCAGCGTTCGCCAACGACCATACCATGTTGAACACACCGGTTCTCGTCCGATCACCGAAGTTAAGCAACATTGGGCGCGGTCAGTACTTGGATGGGTGACCGCTTGGGAACACCGCGTGCCGTTGGCCCTCTTCTTTTTTGATTTTTTTTTCAATTTTCTAAATGTTATTTAAGTATTCGGTTGTTTTTCGTCTCTCCCTAACGTTTAATTGCGTGTTGATACAGTCGTTTGGCGTTTCATCCTCCACCCCTACGTACTTAACTTACATTTTTTCAATCAATATCAGATCTGTCGGTGTAATGCACGCCTCTCCTTTTTTGCAATTGCTTTTCTATTTGTTAAATGTTATTTAGCATTTAGATGTTCTTCGTCTGTTTTTGTGATATAACCTACCCCTCCCTACCCCTACCACGTTCATAAACCTATAATTTTGTTGGGATATAATCATTTGGCGTTTCATCCTCCCTCCCTCCCTCCCTCCCTCCCACCCTCCCTCCCTGACATAATGCATGTTTGATGAGATTATTTTGCTTACATAACACATTTAAATATAAATTGCCTAGGATAAAACTATTTTTTACGTTTTTTTTAAATTTATGTATCGTCGTTATTTATGTATTTTACCATTGTTATTAATTTGAATTTTCCCTCTTCAGTTCGAGCTAAAGTGGCATCTATCGGAATATTTCATGATTTAAATCGCGCTTTCGTAGGCTGTTCACTACTCCGCTGAACGTCAAAGTTTTATAAAAATAATAAAATTATTCTCCAGTATAAGATTCGCATCTCAATATCAGCGTTCGCCAACGACCATACCATGTTGAACACATCGGTTCTCGTCCGATCACCGAAGTTAAGCAACATTGGGCGCGGTCAGTACTTGGATGGGTGACCGCTTGGGAACACCGCGTGCCGTTGGCCCTCTTCTTTTTTGATTTTTTTTTCAATTTTCTAAATGTTATTTAAGTATTCGGTTGTTTTTCGTCTCTCCCTAACGTTTAATTGCGTGTTGATACAGTCGTTTGGCGTTTCATCCTCCACCCCTACGTACTTAACTTACATTTTTTCAATCAATATCAGATCTGTCGGTGTAATGCACGCCTCTCCTTTTTTGCAATTGCTTTTCTATTTGTTAAATGTTATTTAGCATTTAGATGTTCTTCGTCTGTTTTTGTGATATAACCTACCCCTCCCTACCCCTACCACGTTCATAAACCTATAATTTTGTTGGGATATAATCATTTGGCGTTTCATCCTTCCTCCCTCCCTCCCTCCCTCCCTCCCTCCCTGACATAATGCATGTTTGATGAGATTATTTTGCTTAAATAACACATTTAAATATAAATTTCCTAGGATTATACTATTTTTTACGTTTTTTTTAAATTTATGTATCGTCGTTATTTATGTATTTTACCATTGTTATTAATTTGAATTTTCCCTCTTCAGTTCGAGCTAAAAAGGCATCTATCGGAATATTTCATGATTTAAATCGCGCTTTCGTAGGCTGTTCACTACTCCGCTGAACGTCAAAGTTTTATAAAAATAATAAAATTATTCTCCAGTATAAGATTCGCATCTCAATATCAGCGTTCGCCAACGACCATACCATGTTGAACACACCGGTTCTCGTCCGATCACCGAAGTTAAGCAACATTGGGCGCGGTCAGTACTTGGATGGGTGACCGCTTGGGAACACCGCGTGCCGTTGGCCCTCTTCTTTTTTGAATTTTTTTTCAATTTTCTAAATGTTATTTAAGTATTCGGTTGTTTTTCGTCTCTCCCTAACGTTTAATTGCGTGTTGATACAGTCGTTTGGCGTTTCATCCTCCACCCCTACGTACTTAACTTACATTTTTTCAATCAATATCAGATCTGTCGGTGTAATGCACGCCTCTCCTTTTTTGCAATTGCTTTTCTATTTGTTAAATGTTATTTAGCATTTAGATGTTCTTCGTCTGTTTTTGTGATATAACCTACCCCTCCCTACCCCTACCACGTTCATAAACCTATAATTTTGTTGGGATATAATCATTTGGCGTTTCATCCTCCCTCCCTCCCTCCCTCCCTCCCTGACATAATGCATGTTTGATGAGATTATTTTGCTTACATAACACATTTAAATATAAATTGCCTAGGATTATACTATTTTTTACGTTTTTTTTAAATTTATGTATCGTCGTTATTTATGTATTTTACCATTGTTATTAATTTGAATTTTCCCTCTTCAGTTCGAGCTAAAGTGGCATCTATCGGAATATTTCATGATTTAAATCGCGCTTTCGTAGGCTGTTCACTACTCCGCTGAACGTCAAAGTTTTATAAAAATAATAAAATTATTCTCCAGTATAAGATTCGCATCTCAATATCAGCGTTCGCCAACGACCATACCATGTTGAACACACCGGTTCTCGTCCGATCACCGAAATTAAGCAACATTGGGCGCGGTCAGTACTTGGATGGGTGACCGCTTGGGAACACCGCGTGCCGTTGGCCCTCTTCTTTTTTGAATTGTTTTTCAATTTTCTAAATGTTATTTAAGTATTCGGTTGTTTTTCGTCTCTCCCTAACGTTTAATTGCGTGTTGATACAGTCGTTTGGCGTTTCATCCTCCACCCCTACGTACTTAACTTACATTTTTTCAATCAATATCAGATCTGTCGGTGTAATGCACGCCTCTCCTTTTTTGCAATTGCTTTTCTATTTGTTAAATGTTATTTAGCATTTAGATGTTCTTCGTCTGTTTTTGTGATATAACCTACCCCTCCCTACCCCTACCACGTTCATAAACCTATAATTTTGTTGGGATATAATCATTTGGCGTTTCATCCTCCCTCCCTCCCTCCCTCCCTCCCTCCCTCCCTCCCTCCCTCCCTGACATAATGCATGTTTGATGAGATTATTTTGCTTACATAACACATTTAAATATAAATTGCCTAGGATTATACTATTTTTTACGTTTTTTTTAAATTTATGTATCGTCGTTATTTATGTGTTTTACCATTGTTATTAATTTGAATTTTCCCTCTTCAGTTCGAGCTAAAGTGGCATCTATCGGAATATTTCATGATTTAAATCGCGCTTTCGTAGGCTGTTTACTACTCCGCTGAACGTCAAAGTTTTATAAAAATAATAAAATTATTCTCCAGTATAAGATTCGCATCTCAATATTAGCGTTCGCCAACGACCATACCATGTTGAACACACCGGTTCTCGTCCGATCACCGAAGTTAAGCAACATTGGGCGCGGTCAGTACTTGGATGGGTGACCGCTTGGGAACACCGCGTGCCGTTGGCCCTCTTCTTTTTTGAATTTTTTTTCAATTTTCTAAATGTTATTTAAGTATTCGGTTGTTTTTCGTCTCTCCCTAACGTTTAATTGCGTGTTGATACAGTCGTTTGGCGTTTCATCCTCCACCCCTACGTACTTAACTTACATTTTTTCAATCAATATCAGATCTGTCGGTGTAATGCACGCCTCTCCTTTTTTGCAATTGCTTTTCTATTTGTTAAATGTTATTTAGCATTTAGATGTTCTTCGTCTGTTTTTGTGATATAACCTACCCCTCCCTACCCCTACCACGTTCATAAACCTATAATTTTGTTGGGATATAATCATTTGGCGTTTCATCCTCCCTCCCTCCCTCCCTCCCTCCCTCCCTGACATAATGCATGTTTGATGAGATTATTTTGCTTACATAACACATTTAAATATAAATTGCCTAGGATTATACTATTTTTTACGTTTTTTTAAAATTTATGTATCGTCGTTATTTATGTATTTTACCATTGTTATTAATTTGAATTTTCCCTCTTCAGTTCGAGCTAAAGTGGCATCTATCGGAATATTTCATGATTTAAATCGCGCTTTCGTAGGCTGTTCACTACTCCGCTGAACGTCAAAGTTTTATAAAAATAATAAAATTATTCTCCAGTATAAGATTCGCATCTCAATATCAGCGTTCGCCAACGACCATACCATGTTGAACACACCGGTTCTCGTCCGATCACCGAAATTAAGCAACATTGGGCGCGGTCAGTACTTGGATGGGTGACCGCTTGGGAACACCGCGTGCCGTTGGCCCTCTTCTTTTTTGAATTGTTTTTCAATTTTCTAAATGTTATTTAAGTATTCGGTTGTTTTTCGTCTCTCCCTAACGTTTAATTGCGTGTTGATACAGTCGTTTGGCGTTTCATCCTCCACCCCTACGTACTTAACTTACATTTTTTCAATCAATATCAGATCTGTCGGTGTAATGCACGCCTCTCCTTTTTTGCAATTGCTTTTCTATTTGTTAAATGTTATTTAGCATTTAGATGTTCTTCGTCTGTTTTTGTGATATAACCTACCCCTCCCTACCCCTACCACGTTCATAAACCTATAATTTTGTTGGGATATAATCATTTGGCGTTTCATCCTCCCTCCCTCCCTCCCTCCCTCCCTCCCTCCCTCCCTCCCTGACATAATGCATGTTTGATGAGATTATTTTGCTTACATAACACATTTAAATATAAATTGCCTAGGATTATACTATTTTTTACGTTTTTTTTAAATTTATGTATCGTCGTTATTTATGTGTTTTACCGTTGTTATTAATTTGAATTTTCCCTCTTCAGTTCGAGCTAAAGTGGCATCTATCGGAATATTTCATGATTTAAATCGCGCTTTCGTAGGCTGTTCACTACTCCGCTGAACGTCAAAGTTTTATAAAAATAATAAAATTATTCTCCAGTATAAGATTCGCATCTCAATATCAGCGTTCGCCAACGACCATACCATGTTGAACACACCGGTTCTCGTCCGATCACCGAAGTTAAGCAACATTGGGCGCGGTCAGTACTTGGATGGGTGACCGCTTGGGAACACCGCGTGCCGTTGGCCCTCTTCTTTTTTGAATTTTTTTTTCAATTTTCTAAATGTTATTTAAGTATTCGGTTGTTTTTCGTCTCTCCCTAACGTTTAATTGCGTGTTGATACAGTCGTTTGGCGTTTCATCCTCCACCCCTACGTACTTAACTTACATTTTTTCAATCAATATCAGATCTGTCGGTGTAATGCACGCCTCTCCTTTTTTGCAATTGCTTTTCTATTTGTTAAATGTTATTTAGCATTTAGATGTTCTTCGTCTGTTTTTGTGATATAACCTACCCCTCCCTACCCCTACCACGTTCATAAACCTATAATTTTGTTGGGATATAATCATTTGGCGTTTCATCCTCCCTCCCTCCCTCCCTCCCTCCCTCCCTCCCTCCCTGACATAATGCATGTTTGATGAGATTATTTTGCTTACATAACACATTTAAATATAAATTGCCTAGGATTATACTATTTTTTACGTTTTTTTTAAATTTATGTATCGTCGTTATTTATGTATTTTACCATTGTTATTAATTTGAATTTTCCCTCTTCAGTTCGAGCTAAAGTGGCATCTATCGGAATATTTCATGATTTAAATCGCGCTTTCGTAGGCTGTTCACTACTCCGCTGAACGTCAAAGTTTTATAAAAATAATAAAATTATTCTCCAGTATAAGATTCGCATCTCAATATCAGCGTTCGCCAACGACCATACCATGTTGAACACACCGGTTCTCGTCCGATCACCGAAGTTAAGCAACATTGGGCGCGGTCAGTACTTGGATGGGTGACCGCTTGGGAACACCGCGTGCCGTTGGCCCTCTTCTTTTTTGAATTTTTTTTCAATTTTCTAAATGTTATTTAAGTATTCGGTTGTTTTTCGTCTCTCCCTAACGTTTAATTGCGTGTTGATACAGTCGTTTGGCGTTTCATCCTCCACCCCTACGTACTTAACTTACATTTTTTCAATCAATATCAGATCTGTCGGTGTAATGCACGCCTCTCCTTTTTTGCAATTGCTTTTCTATTTGTTAAATGTTATTTAGCATTTAGATGTTCTTCGTCTGTTTTTGTGATATAACGTACCCCTCCCTACCCCTACCACGTTCATAAACCTATAATTTTGTTGGGATATAATCATTTGGCGTTTCATCCTCCCTCCCTCCCTCCCTCCCTCCCTCCCTCCCTCCCTCCCTGACATAATGCATGTTTGATGAGATTATTTTGCTTACATAACACATTTAAATATAAATTGCCTAGGATTATACTATTTTTTACGTTTTTTTTAAATTTATGTATCGTCGTTATTTATGTGTTTTACCATTGTTATTAATTTGAATTTTCCCTCTTCAGTTCGAGCTAAAGTGGCATCTATCGGAATATTTCATGATTTAAATCGCGCTTTCGTAGGCTGTTCACTACTCCGCTGAACGTCAAAGTTTTATAAAAATAATAAAATTATTCTCCAGTATAAGATTCGCATCTCAATATCAGCGTTCGCCAACGACCATACCATGTTGAACACACCGGTTCTCGTCCGATCACCGAAGTTAAGCAACATTGGGCGCGGTCAGTACTTGGATGGGTGACCGCTTGGGAACACCGCGTGCCGTTGGCCCTCTTCTTTTTTGAATTTTTTTTCAATTTTCTAAATGTTATTTAAGTATTCGGTTGTTTTTCGTCTCTCCCTAACGTTTAATTGCGTGTTGATACAGTCGTTTGGCGTTTCATCCTCCACCCCTACGTACTTAACTTACATTTTTTCAATCAATATCAGATCTGTCGGTGTAATGCACGCCTCTCCTTTTTTGCAATTGCTTTTCTATTTGTTAAATGTTATTTAGCATTTAGATGTTCTTCGTCTGTTTTTGTGATATAACCTACCCCTCCCTACCCCTACCACGTTCATAAACCTATAATTTTGTTGGGATATAATCATTTGGCGTTTCATCCTCCCTCCCTCCCTCCCTCCCTCCCTCCCTCCCTCCCTCCCTGACATAATGCATGTTTGATGAGATTATTTTGCTTACATAACACATTTAAATATAAATTGCCTAGGATTATACTATTTTTTACGTTTTTTTTAAATTTATGTATCGTCGTTATTTATGTGTTTTACCATTGTTATTAATTTGAATTTTCCCTCTTCAGTTCGAGCTAAAGTGGCATCTATCGGAATATTTCATGATTTAAATCGCGCTTTCGTAGGCTGTTCACTACTCCGCTGAACGTCAAAGTTTTATAAAAATAATAAAATTATTCTCCAGTATAAGATTCGCATCTCAATATCAGCGTTCGCCAACGACCATACCATGTTGAACACACCGGTTCTCGTCCGATCACCGAAGTTAAGCAACATTGGGCGCGGTCAGTACTTGGTTGGGTGACCGCTTGGGAACACCGCGTGCCGTTGGCCCTCTTCTTTTTTGAATTTTTTTTCAATTTTCTAAATGTTATTTAAGTATTCGGTTGTTTTTCGTCTCTCACTAACGTTTAATTGCGTGTTGATACAGTCGTTTGGCGTTTCATCCTCCACCCCTACGTACTTAACTTACATTTTTTCAATCAATATCAGATCTGTCGGTGTAATGCACGCCTCTCCTTTTTTGATATTGCTTTTCTATTTGTTAAATGTTATTTAGCATTTAGATGTTCTTCGTCTGTTTTTGTGATATAACCTACCCCTCCCTACCCCTACCACGTTCATAAACCTATAATTTTGTTGGGATATAATCATTTGGCGTTTCATCCTCCCTCCCTCCCTCCCTCCCTCCCTGACATAATGCATGTTTGATGAGATTATTTTGCTTACATAACACATTTAAATATAAATTGCCTAGGATTATACTATTTTTTACGTTTTTTTTAAATTTATGTATCGTCGTTATTTATGTATTTTACCATTGTTATTAATTTAAATTTTCCCTCTTCAGTTCGAGCTAAAGTGGCATCTATCGGAATATTTCATGATTTAAATCGCGCTTTCGTAGGCTGTTCACTACTCCGCTGAACGTCAAAGTTTTATAAAAATAATAAAATTATTCTCCAGTATAAGATTCGCATCTCAATATCAGCGTTCGCCAACGACCATACCATGTTGAACACACCGGTTCTCGTCCGATCACCGAAGTTAAGCAACATTGGGCGCGGTCAGTACATGGATGGGTGACCGCTTGGGAACACCGCGTGCCGTTGGCCCTCTTCTTTTTTGAATTTTTTTTCAATTTTCTAAATGTTATTTAAGTATTCGGTTGTTTTTCGTCTCTCCCTAACGTTTAATTGCGTGTTGATACAGTCGTTTGGCGTTTCATCCTCCACCCCTACGTACTTAACTTACATTTTTTCAATCAATATCAGATCTGTCGGTGTAATGCACGCCTCTCCTTTTTTGCAATTGCTTTTCTATTTGTTAAATGTTATTTAGCATTTAGATGTTCTTCGTCTGTTTTTGTGATATAACCTACCCCTCCCTACCCCTACCACGTTCATAAACCTATAATTTTGTTGGGATATAATCATTTGGCGTTTCATCCTCCCTCCCTCCCTCCCTCCCTCCCTCCCTCCCTCCCTCCCTGACATAATGCATGTTTGATGAGATTATTTTGCTTACATAACACATTTAAATATAAATTGCCTAGGATTATACTATTTTTTACGTTTTTTTTAAATTTATGTATCGTCGTTATTTATGTGTTTTACCATTGTTATTAATTTGAATTTTCCCTCTTCAGTTCGAGCTAAAGTGGCATCTATCGGAATATTTCATGATTTAAATCGCGCTTTCGTAGGCTGTTCACTACTCCGCTGAACGTCAAAGTTTTATAAAAATAATAAAATTATTCTCCAGTATAAGATTTGCATCTCAATATCAGCGTTCGCCAACGACCATACCATGTTGAACACACCGGTTCTCGTCCGATCACCGAAGTTAAGCAACATCGGGCGCGGTCAGTACTTGGATGGGTGACCGCTTGGGAACACCGCGTGCCGTTGGCCCTCTTCTTTTTTGAATTTTTTTTCAATTTTTTAAATGTTATTTAAGTATTCGGTTGTTTTTCGTCTCTCCCTAACGTTTAATTGCGTGTTGATACAGTCGTTTGGCGTTTCATCCTCCACCCCTACGTACTTAACTTACATTTTTTCAATCAATATCAGATCTGTCGGTGTAATGCACGCCTCTCCTTTTTTGCAATTGCTTTTCTATTTGTTAAATGTTATTTAGCATTTAGATGTTCTTCGTCTGTTTTTGTGATATAACCTACCCCTCCCTACCCCTACCACGTTCATAAACCTATAATTTTGTTGGGATATAATCATTTGGCGTTTCATCCTCCCTCCCTCCCTCCCTCCCTCCCTCCCTGACATAATGCATGTTTGATGAGATTATTTTGCTTACATAACACATTTAAATATAAATTGCCTAGGATTATACTATTTTTTACGTTTTTTTTAAATTTATGTATCGTCGTTATTTATGTATTTTACCATTGTTATTAATTTGAATTTTCCCTCTTCAGTTCGAGCTAAAGTGGCATCTATCGGAATATTTCATGATTTAAATCGCGCTTTCGTAGGCTGTTCACTACTCCGCTGAACGTCAAAGTTTTATAAAAATAATAAAATTATTCTCCAGTATAAGATTCGCATCTCAATATCAGCGTTCGCCAACGACCATACCATGTTGAACACACCGGTTCTCGTCCGATCACCGAAGTTAAGCAACATTGGGCGCGGTCAGTACTTGGATGGGTGACCGCTTGGGAACACCGCGTGCCGTTGGCCCTCTTCTTTTTTGAATTTTTTTTCAATTTTCTAAATGTTATTTAAGTATTCGGTTGTTTTTCGTCTCTCCCTAACGTTTAATTGCGTGTTGATACAGTCGTTTGGCGTTTCATCCTCCACCCCTACGTACTTAACTTACATTTTTTCAATCAATATCAGATCTGTCGGTGTAATGCACGCCTCTCCTTTTTTGCAATTGCTTTTCTATTTGTTAAATGTTATTTAGCATTTAGATGTTCTTCGTCTGTTTTTGTGATATAACCTACCCCTCCCTACCCCTACCACGTTCATAAACCTATAATTTTGTTGGGATATAATCATTTGGCGTTTCATCCTCCCTCCCTCCCTCCCTCCCTCCCTCCCTGACATAATGCATGTTTGATGAGATTATTTTGCTTACATAACACATTTAAATATAAATTGCCTAGGATTATACTATTTTTTACGTTTTTTTTAAATTTATGTATCGTCGTTATTTATGTGTTTTACCATTGTTATTAATTTGAATTTTCCCTCTTCAGTTCGAGCTAAAGTGGCATCTATCGGAATATTTCATGATTTAAATCGCGCTTTCGTAGGCTGTTCACTACTCCGCTGAACGTCAAAGTTTTATAAAAATAATAAAATTATTCTCCAGTATAAGATTCGCATCTCAATATCAGCGTTCGCCAACGACCATACCATGTTGAACACACCGGTTCTCGTCCGATCACCGAAGTTAAGCAACATTGGGCGCGGTCAGTACTTGGATGGGTGACCGCTTGGGAACACCGCGTGCCGTTGGCCCTCTTCTTTTTTGAATTTTTTTTCAATTTTCTAAATGTTATTTAAGTATTCGGTTGTTTTTCGTCTCTCCCTAACGTTTAATTGCGTGTTGATACAGTCGTTTGGCGTTTCATCCTCCACCCCTACGTACTTAACTTACATTTTTTCAATCAATATCAGATCTGTCGGTGTAATGCACGCCTCTCCTTTTTTGCAATTGCTTTTCTATTTGTTAAATGTTATTTAGCATTTAGATGTTCTTCGTCTGTTTTTGTGATATAACCTACCCCTCCCTACCCCTACCACGTTCATAAACCTATAATTTTGTTGGGATATAATCATTTGGCGTTTCATCCTCCCTCCCTCCCTCCCTCCCTCCCTCCCTCCCTCCCTCCCTGACATAATGCATGTTTGATGAGATTATTTTGCTTACATAACACATTTAAATATAAATTGCCTAGGATTATACTATTTTTTACGTTTTTTTTAAATTTATGTATCGTCGTTATTTATGTATTTTACCATTGTTATTAATTTGAATTTTCCCTCTTCAGTTCGAGCTAAAGTGGCATCTATCGGAATATTTCATGATTTAAATCGCGCTTTCGTAGGCTGTTCACTACTCCGCTGAACGTCAAAGTTTTATAAAAATAATAAAATTATTCTCCAGTATAAGATTCGCATCTCAATATCAGCGTTCGCCAACGACCATACCATGTTGAACACACCGGTTCTCGTCCGATCACCGAAGTTAAGCAACATTGGGCGCGGTCAGTACTTGGATGGGTGACCGCTTGGGAACACCGCGTGCCGTTGGCCCTCTTCTTTTTTGAATTTTTTTTCAATTTTCTAAATGTTATTTAAGTATTCGGTTGTTTTTCGTCTCTCCCTAACGTTTAATTGCGTGTTGATACAGTCGTTTGGCGTTTCATCCTCCACCCCTACGTACTTAACTTACATTTTTTCAATCAATATCAGATCTGTCGGTGTAATGCACGCCTCTCCTTTTTTGCAATTGCTTTTCTATTTGTTAAATGTTATTTAGCATTTAGATGTTCTTCGTCTGTTTTTGTGATATAACCTACCCCTCCCTACCCCTACCACGTTCATAAACCTATAATTTTGTTGGGATATAATCATTTGGCGTTTCATCCTCCCTCCCTCCCTCCCTCCCTCCCTCCCTCCCTCCCTCCCTCCCTCCCTGACATAATGCATGTTTGATGAGATTATTTTGCTTACATAACACATTTAAATATAAATTGCCTAGGATTATACTATTTTTTACGTTTTTTTTAAATTTATGTATCGTCGTTATTTATGTGTTTTACCATTGTTATTAATTTGAATTTTCCCTCTTCAGTTCGAGCTAAAGTGGCATCTATCGGAATATTTCATGATTTAAATCGCGCTTTCGTAGGCTGTTCACTACTCCGCTGAACGTCAAAGTTTTATAAAAATAATAAAATTATTCTCCAGTATAAGATTCGCATCTCAATATCAGCGTTCGCCAACGACCATACCATGTTGAACACACCGGTTCTCGTCCGATCACCGAAGTTAAGCAACATTGGGCGCGGTCAGTACTTGGATGGGTGACCGCTTGGGAACACCGCGTGCCGTTGGCCCTCTTCTTTTTTGAATTTTTTTTCAATTTTCTAAATGTTATTTAAGTATTCGGTTGTTTTTCGTCTCTCCCTAACGTTTAATTGCGTGTTGATACAGTCGTTTGGCGTTTCATCCTCCACCCCTACGTACTTAACTTACATTTTTTCAATCAATATCAGATCTGTCGGTGTAATGCACGCCTCTCCTTTTTTGCAATTGCTTTTCTATTTGTTAAATGTTATTTAGCATTTAGATGTTCTTCGTCTGTTTTTGTGATATAACCTACCCCTCCCTACCCCTACCACGTTCATAAACCTATAATTTTGTTGGGATATAATCATTTGGCGTTTCATCCTCCCTCCCTCCCTCCCTCCCTCCCTCCCTCCCTCCCTCCCTGACATAATGCATGTTTGATGAGATTATTTTGCTTACATAACACATTTAAATATAAATTGCCTAGGATTATACTATTTTTTACGTTTTTTTTAAATTTATGTATCGTCGTTATTTATGTGTTTTACCATTGTTATTAATTTGAATTTTCCCTCTTCAGTTCGAGCTAAAGTGGCATCTATCGGAATATTTCATGATTTAAATCGCGCTTTCGTAGGCTGTTCACTACTCCGCTGAACGTCAAAGTTTTATAAAAATAATAAAATTATTCTCCAGTATAAGATTCGCATCTCAATATCAGCGTTCGCCAACGACCATACCATGTTGAACACACCGGTTCTCGTCCGATCACCGAAGTTAAGCAACATTGGGCGCGGTCAGTACATGGATGGGTGACCGCTTGGGAACACCGCGTGCCGTTGGCCCTCTTCTTTTTTGAATTTTTTTTCAATTTTCTAAATGTTATTTAAGTATTCGGTTGTTTTTCGTCTCTCCCTAACGTTTAATTGCGTGTTGATACAGTCGTTTGGCGTTTCATCCTCCACCCCTACGTACTTAACTTACATTTTTTCAATCAATATCAGATCTGTCGGTGTAATGCACGCCTCTCCTTTTTTGCAATTGCTTTTCTATTTGTTAAATGTTATTTAGCATTTAGATGTTCTTCGTCTGTTTTTGTGATATAACCTACCCCTCCCTACCCCTACCACGTTCATAAACCTATAATTTTGTTGGGATATAATCATTTGGCGTTTCATCCTCCCTCCCTCCCTCCCTCCCTCCCTCCCTCCCTCCCTCTCTCCCTCCCTGACATAATGCATGTTTGATGAGATTATTTTGCTTACATAACACATTTAAATATAAATTGCCTAGGATTATACTATTTTTTACGTTTTTTTTAAATTTATGTATCGTCGTTATTTATGTATTTTACCATTGTTATTAATTTGAATTTTCCCTCTTCAGTTCGAGCTAAAGTGGCATCTATCGGAATATTTCATGATTTAAATCGCGCTTTCGTAGGCTGTTCACTACTCCGCTGAACGTCAAAGTTTTATAAAAATAATAAAATTATTCTCCAGTATAAGATTCGCATCTCAATATCAGCGTTCGCCAACGACCATACCATGTTGAACACACCGGTTCTCGTCCGATCACCGAAGTTAAGCAACATTGGGCGCGGTCAGTACTTGGATGGGTGACCGCTTGGGAACACCGCGTGCCGTTGGCCCTCTTCTTTTTTGAATTTTTTTTCAATTTTCTAAATGTTATTTAAGTATTCGGTTGTTTTTCGTCTCTCCCTAACGTTTAATTGCGTGTTGATACAGTCGTTTGGCGTTTCATCCTCCACCCCTACGTACTTAACTTACATTTTTTCAATCAATATCAGATCTGTCGGTGTAATGCACGCCTCTCCTTTTTTGCAATTGCTTTTCTATTTGTTAAATGTTATTTAGCATTTAGATGTTCTTCGTCTGTTTTTGTGATATAACCTACCCCTCCCTACCCCTACCACGTTCATAAACCTATAATTTTGTTGGGATATAATCATTTGGCGTTTCATCCTCCCTCCCTCCCTCCCTCCCTCCCTCCCTCCCTCCCTGACATAATGCATGTTTGATGAGATTATTTTGCTTACATAACACATTTAAATATAAATTGCCTAGGATTATACTATTTTTTACGTTTTTTTTAAATTTATGTATCGTCGTTATTTATGTATTTTACCATTGTTATTAATTTGAATTTTCCCTCTTCAGTTCGAGCTAAAGTGGCATCTATCGGAATATTTCATGATTTAAATCGCGCTTTCGTAGGCTGTTCACTACTCCGCTGAACGTCAAAGTTTTATAAAAATAATAAAATTATTCTCCAGTATAAGATTCGCATCTCAATATCAGCGTTCGCCAACGACCATACCATGTTGAACACACCGGTTCTCGTCCGATCACCGAAGTTAAGCAACATTGGGCGCGGTCAGTACTTGGATGGGTGACCGCTTGGGAACACCGCGTGCCGTTGGCCCTCTTCTTTTTTGATTTTTTTTTCAATTTTCTAAATGTTATTTAAGTATTCGGTTGTTTTTCGTCTCTCCCTAACGTTTAATTGCGTGTTGATACAGTCGTTTGGCGTTTCATCCTCCACCCCTACGTACTTAACTTACATTTTTTCAATCAATATCAGATCTGTCGGTGTAATGCACGCCTCTCCTTTTTTGCAATTGCTTTTCTATTTGTTAAATGTTATTTAGCATTTAGATGTTCTTCGTCTGTTTTTGTGATATAACCTACCCCTCCCTACCCCTACCACGTTCATAAACCTATAATTTTGTTGGGATATAATCATTTGGCGTTTCATCCTCCCTCCCTCCCTCCCTCCCTCCCTGACATAATGCATGTTTGATGAGATTATTTTGCTTACATAACACATTTAAATAGAAATTGCCTAGGATTATACTATTTTTTACGTTTTTTTTAAATTTATGTATCGTCGTTATTTATGTGTTTTACCATTGTTATTAATTTGAATTTTCCCTCTTCAGTTCGAGCTAAAGTGGCATCTATCGGAATATTTCATGATTTAAATCGCGCTTTCGTAGGCTGTTCACTACTCCGCTGAACGTCAAAGTTTTATAAAAATAATAAAATTATTCTCCAGTATAAGATTCGCATCTCAATATCAACGTTCGCCAACGACCATACCATGTTGAACACACCGGTTCTCGTCCGATCACCGAAGTTAAGCAACATTGGGCGCGGTCAGTACTTGGATGGGTGACCGCTTGGGAACACCGCGTGCCGTTGGCCCTCTTCTTTTTTGAATTTTTTTTCAATTTTCTAAATGTTATTTAAGTATTCGGTTGTTTTTCGTCTCTCCCTAACGTTTAATTGCGTGTTGATACAGTCGTTTGGCGTTTCATCCTCCACCCCTACGTACTTAACTTACATTTTTTCAATCAATATCAGATCTGTCGGTGTAATGCACGCCTCTCCTTTTTTGCAATTGCTTTTCTATTTGTTAAATGTTATTTAGCATTTAGATGTTCTTCGTCTGTTTTTGTGATATAACCTACCCCTCCCTACCCCTACCACGTTCATAAACCTATAATTTTGTTGGGATATAATCATTTGGCGTTTCATCCTCCCTCCCTCCCTCCCTCCCTCCCTCCCTCCCTCCCTCCCTCCCTCCCTCCCTGACATAATGCATGTTTGATGAGATTATTTTGCTTACATAACACATTTAAATATAAATTGCCTAGGATTATACTATTTTTTACGTTTTTTTTAAATTTATGTATCGTCGTTATTTATGTGTTTTACCATTGTTATTAATTTGAATTTTCCCTCTTCAGTTCGAGCTAAAGTGGCATCTATCGGAATATTTCATGATTTAAATCGCGCTTTCGTAGGCTGTTCACTACTCCGCTGAACGTCAAAGTTTTATAAAAATAATAAAATTATTCTCCAGTATAAGATTCGCATCTCAATATCAGCGTTCGCCAACGACCATACCATGTTGAACACACCGGTTCTCGTCCGATCACCGAAGTTAAGCAACATTGGGCGCGGTCAGTACTTGGATGGGTGACCGCTTGGGAACACCGCGTGCCGTTGGCCCTCTTCTTTTTTGAATTTTTTTTCAATTTTCTAAATGTTATTTAAGTATTCGGTTGTTTTTCGTCTCTCCCTAACGTTTAATTGCGTGTTGATACAGTCGTTTGGCGTTTCATCCTCCACCCCTACGTACTTAACTTACATTTTTTCAATCAATATCAGATCTGTCGGTGTAATGCACGCCTCTCCTTTTTTGCAATTGCTTTTCTATTTGTTAAATGTTATTTAGCATTTAGATGTTCTTCGTCTGTTTTTGTGATATAACCTACCCCTCCCTACCCCTACCACGTTCATAAACCTATAATTTTGTTGGGATATAATCATTTGGCGTTTCATCCTCCCTCCCTCCCTCCCTCCCTCCCTCCCTCCCTCCCTGACATAATGCATGTTTGATGAGATTATTTTGCTTACATAACACATTTAAATATAAATTGCCTAGGATTATACTATTTTTTACGTTTTTTTTAAATTTATGTATCGTCGTTATTTATGTATTTTACCATTGTTATTAATTTGAATTTTCCCTCTTCAGTTCGAGCTAAAGTGGCATCTATCGGAATATTTCATGATTTAAATCGCGCTTTCGTAGGCTGTTCACTACTCCGCTGAACGTCAAAGTTTTATAAAAATAATAAAATTTTTCTCCAGTATAAGATTCGCATCTCAATATCAGCGTTCGCCAACGACCATACCATGTTGAACACACCGGTTCTCGTCCGATCACCGAAGTTAAGCAACATTGGGCGCGGTCAGTACTTGGATGGGTGACCGCTTGGGAACACCGCGTGCCGTTGGCCCTCTTCTTTTTTGAATTTTTTTTCAATTTTCTAAATGTTATTTAAGTATTCGGTTGTTTTTCGTCTCTCCCTAACGTTTAATTGCGTGTTGATACAGTCGTTTGGCGTTTCATCCTCCACCCCTACGTACTTAACTTACATTTTTTCAATCAATATCAGATCTGTCGGTGTAATGCACGCCTCTCCTTTTTTGCAATTGCTTTTCTATTTGTTAAATGTTATTTAGCATTTAGATGTTCTTCGTCTGTTTTTGTGATATAACCTACCCCTCCCTACCCCTACCACGTTCATAAACCTATAATTTTGTTGGGATATAATCATTTGGCGTTTCATCCTCCCCCCCTCCCTCCCTCCCTCCCTCCCTCCCTCCCTGACATAATGCATGTTTGATGAGATTATTTTGCTTACATAACACATTTAAATATAAATTGCCTAGGATTATACTATTTTTTACGTTTTTTTTAAATTTATGTATCGTCGTTATTTATGTATTTTACCATTGTTATTAATTTGAATTTTCCCTCTTCAGTTCGAGCTAAAGTGGCATCTATCGGAATATTTCATGATTTAAATCGCGCTTTCGTAGGCTGTTCACTACTCCGCTGAACGTCAAAGTTTTATAAAAATAATAAAATTATTCTCCAGTATAAGATTCGCATCTCAATATCAGCGTTCGCCAACGACCATACCATGTTGAACACACCGGTTCTCGTCCGATCACCGAAGTTAAGCAACATTGGGCGCGGTCAGTACTTGGATGGGTGACCGCTTGGGAACACCGCGTGCCGTTGGCCCTCTTCTTTTTTGAATTTTTTTTCAATTTTCTAAATGTTATTTAAGTATTCGGTTGTTTTTCGTCTCTCCCTAACGTTTAATTGCGTGTTGATACAGTCGTTTGGCGTTTCATCCTCCACCCCTACGTACTTAACTTACATTTTTTCAATCAATATCAGATCTGTCGGTGTAATGCACGCCTCTCCTTTTTTGCAATTGCTTTTCTATTTGTTAAATGTTATTTAGCATTTAGATGTTCTTCGTCTGTTTTTGTGATATAACCTACCCCTCCCTACCCCTACCACGTTCATAAACCTATAATTTTGTTGGGATATAATCATTTGGCGTTTCATCCTCCCTCCCTCCCTCCCTCCCTCCCTCCCTCCCTCCCTCCCTGACAAAATGCATGTTTGATGAGATTATTTTGCTTACATAACACATTTAAATATAAATTGCCTAGGATTATACTATTTTTTACGTTTTTTTTAAATTTATGTATCGTCGTTATTTATGTATTTTACCATTGTTATTAATTTGAATTTTCCCTCTTCAGTTCGAGCTAAAGTGGCATCTATCGGAATATTTCATGATTTAAATCGCGCTTTCGTAGGCTGTTCACTACTCCGCTGAACGTCAAAGTTTTATAAAAATAATAAAATTATTCTCCAGTATAAGATTCGCATCTCAATATCAGCGTTCGCCAACGACCATACCATGTTGAACACACCGGTTCTCGTCCGATCACCGAAGTTAAGCAACATTGGGCGCGGTCAGTACTTGGATGGGTGACCGCTTGGGAACACCGCGTGCCGTTGGCCCTCTTCTTTTTTGAATTTTTTTTCAATTTTCTAAATGTTATTTAAGTATTCGGTTGTTTTTCGTCTCTCCCTAACGTTTAATTGCGTGTTGATACAGTCGTTTGGCGTTTCATCCTCCACCCCTACGTACTTAACTTACATTTTTTCAATCAATATCAGATCTGTCGGTGTAATGCACGCCTCTCCTTTTTTGCAATTGCTTTTCTATTTGTTAAATGTTATTTAGCATTTAGATGTTCTTCGTCTGTTTTTGTGATATAACCTACCCCTCCCTACCCCTACCACGTTCATAAACCTATAATTTTGTTGGGATATAATCATTTGGCGTTTCATCCTCCCTCCCTCCCTCCCTCCCTCCCTCCCTCCCTCCCTCCCTCCCTCCCTGACATAATGCATGTTTGATGAGATTATTTTGCTTACATAACACATTTAAATATAAATTGCCTAGGATTATACTATTTTTTACGTTTTTTTTAAATTTATGTATCGTCGTTATTTATGTGTTTTACCATTGTTATTAATTTGAATTTTCCCTCTTCAGTTCGAGCTAAAGTGGCATCTATCGGAATATTTCATGATTTAAATCGCGCTTTCGTAGGCTGTTCACTACTCCGCTGAACGTCGGGGTTTTATAAAAATAATAAAATTATTCTCCAGTATAAGATTCGCATCTCAATATCAGCGTTCGCCAACGACCATACCATGTTGAACACACTGGTTCTCGTCCGATCACCGAAGTTAAGCAACATTGGGCGCGGTCAGTACTTGGATGGGTGACCGCTTGGGAACACCGCGTGCCGTTGGCCCTCTTCTTTTTTGAATTTTTTTTCAATTTTCTAAATGTTATTTAAGTATTCGGTTGTTTTTCGTCACTCCCTAACGTTTAATTGCGTGTTGATACAGTCGTTTGGCGTTTCATCCTCCACCCCTACGTACTTAACTTACATTTTTTCAATCAATATCAGATCTGTCGGTGTAATGCACGCCTCTCCTTTTTTGCAATTGCTTTTCTATTTGTTAAATGTTATTTAGCATTTAGATGTTCTTCGTCTGTTTTTGTGATATAACCTACCCCTCCCTACCCCTACCACGTTCATAAACCTATAATTTTGTTGGGATATAATCATTTGGCGTTTCATCCTCCCTCCCTCCCTCCCTCCCTCCCTCCCTCCCTCCCTCCCTGACATAATGCATGTTTGATGAGATTATTTTGCTTACATAACACATTTAAATATAAATTGCCTAGGATTATACTATTTTTTACGTTTTTTTAAAATTTATGTATCGTCGTTATTTATGTGTTTTACCATTGTTATTAATTTGAATTTTCCCTCTTCAGTTCGAGCTAAAGTGGCATCTATCGGAATATTTCATGATTTAAATCGCGCTTTCGTAGGCTGTTCACTACTCCGCTGAACGTCAAAGTTTTATAAAAATAATAAAATTATTCTCCAGTATAAGATTTGCATCTCAATATCAGCGTTCGCCAACGACCATACCATGTTGAACACACCGGTTCTCGTCCGATCACCGAAGTTAAGCAACATTGGGCGCGGTCAGTACTTGGATGGGTGACCGCTTGGGAACACCGCGTGCCGTTGGCCCTCTTCTTTTTTGAATTTTTTTTCAATTTTCTAAATGTTATTTAAGTATTCGGTTGTTTTTCGTCTCTCCCTAACGTTTAATTGCGTGTTGATACAGTCGTTTGGCGTTTCATCCTCCACCCCTACGTACTTAACTTACATTTTTTCAATCAATATCAGATCTGTCGGTGTAATGCACGCCTCTCCTTTTTTGCAATTGCTTTTCTATTTGTTAAATGTTATTTAGCATTTAGATGTTCTTCGTCTGTTTTTGTGATATAACCTACCCCTCCCTACCCCTACCACGTTCATAAACCTATAATTTTGTTGGGATATAATCATTTGGCGTTTCATCCTCCCTCCCTCCCTCCCTCCCTCCCTCCCTCCCTCCCTCCCTCCCTCCCTGACATAATGCATGTTTGATGAGATTATTTTGCTTACATAACACATTTAAATATAAATTGCCTAGGATTATACTATTTTTTACGTTTTTTTTAAATTTATGTATCGTCGTTATTTATGTATTTTACCATTGTTATTAATTTGAATTTTCCCTCTTCAGTTCGAGCTAAAGTGGCATCTATCGGAATATTTCATGATTTAAATCGCGCTTTCGTAGGCTGTTCACTACTCCGCTGAACGTCAAAGTTTTATAAAAATAATAAAATTATTCTCCAGTATAAGATTCGCATCTCAATAACAGCGTTCGCCAACGACCATACCATGTTGAACACACCGGTTCTCGTCCGATCACCGAAGTTAAGCAACATTGGGCGCGGTCAGTACTTGGATGGGTGACCGCTTGGGAACACCGCGTGCCGTTGGCCCTCTTCTTTTTTGAATTTTTTTTCAATTTTCTAAATGTTATTTAAGTATTCGGTTGTTTTTCGTCTCTCCCTAACGTTTAATTGCGTGTTGATACAGTCGTTTGGCGTTTCATCCTCCACCCCTACGTACTTAACTTACATTTTTTCAATCAATATCAGATCTGTCGGTGTAATGCACGCCTCTCCTTTTTTGCAATTGCTTTTCTATTTGTTAAATGTTATTTAGCATTTAGATGTTCTTCGTCTGTTTTTGTGATATAACCTACCCCTCCCTACCCCTACCACGTTCATAAACCTATAATTTTGTTGGGATATAATCATTTGGCGTTTCATCCTCCCTCCCTCCCTCCCTCCCTCCCTCCCTCCCTCCCTGACATAATGCATGTTTGATGAGATTATTTTGCTTACATAACACATTTAAATATAAATTGCCTAGGATTATACTATTTTTTACGTTTTTTTAAATTTATGTATCGTCGTTATTTATGTATTTTACCATTGTTATTAATTTGAATTTTCCCTCTTCAGTTCGAGCTAAAGTGGCATCTATCGGAATATTTCATGATTTAAATCGCGCTTTCGTAGGCTGTTCACTACTCCGCTGAACGTCAAAGTTTTATAAAAATAATAAAATTATTCTCCAGTATAAGATTCGCATCTCAATATCAGCGTTCGCCAACGACCATACCATGTTGAACACACCGGTTCTCGTCCGATCACCGAAGTTAAGCAACATTGGGCGCGGTCAGTACTTGGATGGGTGACCGCTTGGGAACACCGCGTGCCGTTGGCCCTCTTCTTTTTTGAATTTTTTTTCAATTTTCTAAATGTTATTTAAGTATTCGGTTGTTTTTCGTCTCTCCCTAACGTTTAATTGCGTGTTGATACAGTCGTTTGGCGTTTCATCCTCCACCCCTACGTACTTAACTTACATTTTTTCAATCAATATCAGATCTGTCGGTGTAATGCACGCCTCTCCTTTTTTGCAATTGCTTTTCTATTTGTTAAATGTTATTTAGCATTTAGATGTTCTTCGTCTGTTTTTGTGATATAACCTACCCCTCCCTACCCCTACCACGTTCATAAACCTATAATTTTGTTGGGATATAATCATTTGGCGTTTCATCCTCCCTCCCTCCCTCCCTCCCTCCCTCCCTCCCTCCCTCCCTCCCTCCCTCCCTGACATAATGCATGTTTGATGAGATTATTTTGCTTACATAACACATTTAAATATAAATTGCCTAGGATTATACTATTTTTTACGTTTTTTTTAAATTTATGTATCGTCGTTATTTATGTATTTTACCATTGTTATTAATTTGAATTTTCCCTCTTCAGTTCGAGCTAAAGTGGCATCTATCGGAATATTTCATGATTTAAATCGCGCTTTCGTAGGCTGTTCACTACTCCGCTGAACGTCAAAGTTTTATAAAAATAATAAAATTATTCTCCAGTATAAGATTCGCATCTCAATATCAGCGTTCGCCAACGACCATACCATGTTGAACACACCGGTTCTCGTCCGATCACCGAAGTTAAGCAACATTGGGCGCGGTCAGTACTTGGATGGGTGACCGCTTGGGAACACCGCGTGCCGTTGGCCCTCTTCTTTTTTGAATTTTTTTTCAATTTTCTAAATGTTATTTAAGTATTCGGTTGTTTTTCGTCTCTCCCTAACGTTTAATTGCGTGTTGATACAGTCGTTTGGCGTTTCATCCTCCACCCCTACGTACTTAACTTACATTTTTTCAATCAATATCAGATCTGTCGGTGTAATGCACGCCTCTCCTTTTTTGCAATTGCTTTTCTATTTGTTAAATGTTATTTAGCATTTAGATGTTCTTCGTCTGTTTTTGTGATATAACCTACCCCTCCCTACCCCTACCACGTTCATAAACCTATAATTTTGTTGGGATATAATCATTTGGCGTTTCATCCTCCCTCCCTCCCTCCCTCCCTCCCTCCCTCCCTCCCTCCCTCCCTCCCTCCCTCCCTCCCTCCCTCCCTCCCTCCCTGACATAATGCATGTTTGATGAGATTATTTTGCTTACATAACACATTTAAATATAAATTGCCTAGGATTATACTATTTTTTACGTTTTTTTTAAATTTATGTATCATCGTTATTTATGTGTTTTACCATTGTTATTAATTTGAATTTTCCCTCTTCAGTTCGAGCTAAAGTGGCATCTATCGGAATATTTCATGATTTAAATCGCGCTTTCGTAGGCTGTTCACTACTCCGCTGAACGTCAAAGTTTTATAAAAATAATAAAATTATTCTCCAGTATAAGATTCGCATCTCAATATCAACGTTCGCCAACGACCATACCATGTTGAACACACCGGTTCTCGTCCGATCACCGAAGTTAAGCAACATTGGGCGCGGTCAGTACTTGGATGGGTGACCGCTTGGGAACACCGCGTGCCGTTGGCCCTCTTCTTTTTTGAATTTTTTTTCAATTTTCTAAATGTTATTTAAGTATTCGGTTGTTTTTCGTCTCTCCCTAACGTTTAATTGCGTGTTGATACAGTCGTTTGGCGTTTCATCCTCCACCCCTACGTACTTAACTTACATTTTTTCAATCAATATCAGATCTGTCGGTGTAATGCACGCCTCTCCTTTTTTGCAATTGCTTTTCTATTTGTTAAATGTTATTTAGCATTTAGATGTTCTTCGTCTGTTTTTGTGATATAACCTACCCCTCCCTACCCCTACCACGTTCATAAACCTATAATTTTGTTGGGATATAATCATTTGGCGTTTCATCCTCCCTCCCTCCCTCCCTCCCTCCCTCCCTCCCTCCCTCCCTGACATAATGCATGTTTGATGAGATTATTTTGCTTACATAACACATTTAAATATAAATTGCCTAGGATTATACTATTTTTTACGTTTTTTTTAAATTTATGTATCGTCGTTATTTATGTGTTTTACCATTGTTATTAATTTGAATTTTCCCTCTTCAGTTCGAGCTAAAGTGGCATCTATCGGAATATTTCATGATTTAAATCGCGCTTTCGTAGGCTGTTCACTACTCCGCTGAACGTCAAAGTTTTATAAAAATAATAAAATTATTCTCCAGTATAAGATTTGCATCTCAATATCAGCGTTCGCCAACGACCATACCATGTTGAACACACCGGTTCTCGTCCGATCACCGAAGTTAAGCAACATTGGGCGCGGTCAGTACTTGGATGGGTGACCGCTTGGGAACACCGCGTGCCGTTGGCCCTCTTCTTTTTTGAATTTTTTTTCAATTTTCTAAATGTTATTTAAGTATTCGGTTGTTTTTCGTCTCTCCCTAACGTTTAATTGCGTGTTGATACAGTCGTTTGGCGTTTCATCCTCCACCCCTACGTACTTAACTTACATTTTTTCAATCAATATCAGATCTGTCGGTGTAATGCACGCCTCTCCTTTTTTGCAATTGCTTTTCTATTTGTTTAATGTTATTTAGCATTTAGATGTTCTTCGTCTGTTTTTGTGATATAACCTACCCCTCACCACCCCTACCACGTTCATAAACCTATAATTTTGTTGGGATATAATCATTTGGCGTTTCATCCTCCCTCCCTCCCTCCCTCCCTCCCTCCCTCCCTCCCTCCCTGACATAATGCATGTTTGATGAGATTATTTTGCTTACATAACACATTTAAATATAAATTGCCTAGGATTATACTATTTTTTACGTTTTTTTTAAATTTATGTATCGTCGTTATTTATTTGTTTTACCATTGTTATTAATTTGAATTTTCCCTCTTCAGTTCGAGCTAAAGTGGCATCTATCGGAATATTTCATGATTTAAATCGCGCTTTCGTAGGCTGTTCACTTCTCCGCTGAACGTCAAAGTTTTATAAAAATAATAAAATTATTCTCCAGTATAAGATTTGCATCTCAATATCAGCGTTCGCCAACGACCATACCATGTTGAACACACCGGTTCTCGTCCGATCACCGAAGTTAAGCAACATTGGGCGCGGTCAGTACTTGGATGGGTGACCGCTTGGGAACACCGCGTGCCGTTGGCCCTCTTCTTTTTTGAATTTTTTTTCAATTTTCTAAATGTTATTTAAGTATTCGGTTGTTTTTCGTCTCTCCCTAACGTTTAATTGCGTGTTGATACAGTCGTTTGGCGTTTCATCCTCCACCCCTACGTACTTAACTTACATTTTTTCAATCAATATCAGATCTGTCGGTGTAATGCACGCCTCTCCTTTTTTGCAATTGCTTTTCTATTTGTTAAATGTTATTTAGCATTTAGATGTTCTTCGTCTGTTTTTGTGATATAACCTACCCCTCCCTACCCCTACCACGTTCATAAACCTATAATTTTGTTGGGATATAATCATTTGGCGTTTCATCCTCCCTCCCTCCCTCCCTCCCTCCCTGACATAATGCATGTTTGATGAGATTATTTTGCTTACATAACACATTTAAATATAAATTGCCTAGGATTATACTATTTTTTACGTTTTTTTAAAATTTATGTATCGTCGTTATTTATGTATTTTACCATTGTTATTAATTTGAATTTTCCCTCTTCAGTTCGAGCTAAAGTGGCATCTATCGGAATATTTCATGATTTAAATCGCGCTTTCGTAGGCTGTTCACTACTCCGCTGAACGTCAAAGTTTTATAAAAATAATAAAATTATTCTCCAGTATAAGATTCGCATCTCAATATCAGCGTTCGCCAACGACCATACCATGTTGAACACACCGGTTCTCGTCCGATCACCGAAAATAAGCAACATTGGGCGCGGTCAGTACTTGGATGGGTGACCGCTTGGGAACACCGCGTGCCGTTGGCCCTCTTCTTTTTTGAATTTTTTTTCAATTTTCTAAATGTTATTTAAGTATTCGGTTGTTTTTCGTCTCTCCCTAACGTTTAATTGCGTGTTGATACAGTCGTTTGGCGTTTCATCCTCCACCCCTACGTACTTAACTTACATTTTTTCAATCAATATCAGATCTGTCGGTGTAATGCACGCCTCTCCTTTTTTGCAATTGCTTTTCTATTTGTTTAATGTTATTTAGCATTTAGATGTTCTTCGTCTGTTTTTGTGATATAACCTACCCCTCCCTACCCCTACCACGTTCATAAACCTATAATTTTGTTGGGATATAATCATTTGGCGTTTCATCCTCCCTCCCTCCCTCCCTCCCTCCCTCCCTCCCTGACATAATGCATGTTTGATGAGATTATTTTGCTTACATAACACATTTAAATATAAATTGCCTAGGATTATACTATTTTTTACGTTTTTTTTAAATTTATGTATCGTCGTTATTTATGTATTTTACCATTGTTATTAATTTGAATTTTCCCTCTTCAGTTCGAGCTAAAGTGGCATCTATCGGAATATTTCATGATTTAAATCGCGCTTTCGTAGGCTGTTCACTACTCCGCTGAACGTCAAAGTTTTATAAAAATAATAAAATTATTCTACAGTATAAGATTCGCATCTCAATATCAGCGTTCGCCAACGACCATACCATGTTGAACACACCGGTTCTCGTCCGATCACCGAAGTTAAGCAACATTGGGCGCGGTCAGTACTTGGATGGGTGACCGCTTGGGAACACCGCGTGCCGTTGGCCCTCTTCTTTTTTGAATTTTTTTTCAATTTTCTAAATGTTATTTAAGTATTCGGTTGTTTTTCGTCTCTCCCTAACGTTTAATTGCGTGTTGATACAGTCGTTTGGCGTTTCATCCTCCACCCCTACGTACTTAACTTACATTTTTTCAATCAATATCAGATCTGTCGGTGTAATGCACGCCTCTCCTTTTTTGCAATTGCTTTTCTATTTGTTAAATGTTATTTAGCATTTAGATGTTCTTCGTCTGTTTTTGTGATATAACCTACCCCTCCCTACCCCTACCACGTTCATAAACCTATAATTTTGTTGGGATATAATCATTTGGCGTTTCATCCTCCCTCCCTCCCTCCCTCCCTCCCTCCCTCCCTCCCTCCCTGACATAATGCATGTTTGATGAGATTATTTTGCTTACATAACACATTTAAATATAAATTGCCTAGGATTATACTATTTTTTACGTTTTTTTTAAATTTATGTATCGTCGTTATTTATGTGTTTTACCATTGTTATTAATTTGAATTTTCCCTCTTCAGTTCGAGCTAAAGTGGCATCTATCGGAATATTTCATGATTTAAATCGCGCTTTCGTAGGCTGTTCACTACTCCGCTGAACGTCAAAGTTTTATAAAAATAATAAAATTATTCTCCAGTATAAGATTCGCATCTCAATATCAGCGTTCGCCAACGACCATACCATGTTGAACACACCGGTTCTCGTCCGATCACCGAAGTTAAGCAACATTGGGCGCGGTCAGTACTTGGATGGGTGACCGCTTGGGAACACCGCGTGCCGTTGGCCCTCTTCTTTTTTGAATTTTTTTTCAATTTTCTAAATGTTATTTAAGTATTCGGTTGTTTTTCGTCTCTCCCTAACGTTTAATTGCGTGTTGATACAGTCGTTTGGCGTTTCATCCTCCACCCCTACGTACTTAACTTACATTTTTTCAATCAATATCAGATCTGTCGGTGTAATGCACGCCTCTCCTTTTTTGCAATTGCTTTTCTATTTGTTAAATGTTATTTAGCATTGAGATGTTCTTCGTCTGTTTTTGTGATATAACCTACCCCTCCCTACCCCTACCACGTTCATAAACCTATAATTTTGTTGGGATATAATCATTTGGCGTTTCATCCTCCCTCCCTCCCTCCCTCCCTCCCTCCCTCCCTCCCTCCCTCCCTCCCTGACATAATGCATGTTTGATGAGATTATTTTGCTTACATAACACATTTAAATATAAATTGCCTAGGATTATACTATTTTTTACGTTTTTTTTAAATTTATGTATCGTCGTTATTTATGTGTTTTACCATTGTTATTAATTTGAATTTTCCCTCTTCAGTTCGAGCTAAAGTGGCATCTATCGGAATATTTCATGATTTAAATCGCGCTTTCGTAGGCTGTTCACTACTCCGCTGAACGTCAAAGTTTTATAAAAATAATAAAATTATTCTCCAGTATAAGATTTGCATCTCAATATCAGCGTTCGCCAACGACCATACCATGTTGAACACACCGGTTCTCGTCCGATCACCGAAGTTAAGCAACATTGGGCGCGGTCAGTACTTGGATGGGTGACCGCTTGGGAACACCGCGTGCCGTTGGCCCTCTTCTTTTTTGAATTTTTTTTCAATTTTCTAAATGTTATTTAAGTATTCGGTTGTTTTTCGTCTCTCCCTAACGTTTAATTGCGTGTTGATACAGTCGTTTGGCGTTTCATCCTCCACCCCTACGTACTTAACTTACATTTTTTCAATCAATATCAGATCTGTCGGTGTAATGCACGCCTCTCCTTTTTTGCAATTGCTTTTCTATTTGTTTAATGTTATTTAGCATTTAGATGTTCTTCGTCTGTTTTTGTGATATAACCTACCCCTCCCTACCCCTACCACGTTCATAAACCTATAATTTTGTTGGGATATAATCATTTGGCGTTTCATCCTCCCTCCCTCCCTCCCTCCCTCCCTCCCTGACATAATGCATGTTTGATGAGATTATTTTGCTTACATAACACATTTAAATATAAATTGCCTAGGATTATACTATTTTTTACGTTTTTTTTAAATTTATGTATCGTCGTTATTTATGTATTTTACCATTGTTATTAATTTGAATTTTCCCTCTTCAGTTCGAGCTAAAGTGGCATCTATCGGAATATTTCATGATTTAAATCGCGCTTTCGTAGGCTGTTCACTACTCCGCTGAACGTCAAAGTTTTATAAAAATAATAAAATTATTCTACAGTATAAGATTCGCATCTCAATATCAGCGTTCGCCAACGACCATACCATGTTGAACACACCGGTTCTCGTCCGATCACCGAAGTTAAGCAACATTGGGCGCGGTCAGTACTTGGATGGGTGACCGCTTGGGAACACCGCGTGCCGTTGGCCCTCTTCTTTTTTGAATTTTTTTTCAATTTTCTAAATGTTATTTAAGTATTCGGTTGTTTTTCGTCTCTCCCTAACGTTTAATTGCGTGTTGATACAGTCGTTTGGCGTTTCATCCTCCACCCCTACGTACTTAACTTACATTTTTTCAATCAATATCAGATCTGTCGGTGTAATGCACGCCTCTCCTTTTTTGCAATTGCTTTTCTATTTGTTAAATGTTATTTAGCATTTAGATGTTCTTCGTCTGTTTTTGTGATATAACCTACCCCTCCCTACCCCTACCACGTTCATAAACTTATAATTTTGTTGGGATATAATCATTTGGCGTTTCATCCTCCCTCCCTCCCTCCCTCCCTCCCTCCCTGACATAATGCATGTTTGATGAGATTATTTTGCTTACATAACACATTTAAATATAAATTGCCTAGGATTATACTATTTTTTACGTTTTTTTTAAATTTATGTATCGTCGTTATTTATGTGTTTTACCATTGTTATTAATTTGAATTTTCCCTCTTCAGTTCGAGCTAAAGTGGCATCTATCGGAATATTTCATGATTTAAATCGCGCTTTCGTAGGCTGTTCACTACTCCGCTGAACGTCAAAGTTTTATAAAAATAATAAAATTATTCTCCAGTATAAGATTCGCATCTCAATATCAGCGTTCGCCAACGACCATACCATGTTGAACACACCGGTTCTCGTCCGATCACCGAAGTTAAGCAACATTGGGCGCGGTCAGTACTTGGATGGGTGACCGCTTGGGAACACCGCGTGCCGTTGGCCCTCTTCTTTTTTGAATTTTTTTTCAATTTTCTAAATGTTATTTAAGTATTCGGTTGTTTTTCGTCTCTCCCTAACGTTTAATTGCGTGTTGATACAGTCGTTTGGCGTTTCATCCTCCACCCCTACGTACTTAACTTACATTTTTTCAATCAATATCAGATCTGTCGGTGTAATGCACGCCTCTCCTTTTTTGCAATTGCTTTTCTATTTGTTAAATGTTATTTAGCATTGAGATGTTCTTCGTCTGTTTTTGTGATATAACCTACCCCTCCCTACCCCTACCACGTTCATAAACCTATAATTTTGTTGGGATATAATCATTTGGCGTTTCATCCTCCCTCCCTCCCTCCCTCCCTCCCTCCCTGACATAATGCATGTTTGATGAGATTATTTTGCTTACATAACACATTTAAATATAAATTGCCTAGGATTATACTATTTTTTACGTTTTTTTTAAATTTATGTATCGTCGTTATTTATGTGTTTTACCATTGTTATTAATTTGAATTTTCCCTCTTCAGTTCGAGCTAAAGTGGCATCTATCGGAATATTTCATGATTTAAATCGCGCTTTCGTAGGCTGTTCACTACTCCGCTGAACGTCAAAGTTTTATAAAAATAATAAAATTATTCTCCAGTATAAGATTTGCATCTCAATATCAGCGTTCGCCAACGACCATACCATGTTGAACACACCGGTTCTCGTCCGATCACCGAAGTTAAGCAACATTGGGCGCGGTCAGTACTTGGATGGGTGACCGCTTGGGAACACCGCGTGCCGTTGGCCCTCTTCTTTTTTGAATTTTTTTTCAATTTTCTAAATGTTATTTAAGTATTCGGTTGTTTTTCGTCTCTCCCTAACGTTTAATTGCGTGTTGATACAGTCGTTTGGCGTTTCATCCTCCACCCCTACGTACTTAACTTACATTTTTTCAATCAATATCAGATCTGTCGGTGTAATGCACGCCTCTCCTTTTTTGCAATTGCTTTTCTATTTGTTAAATGTTATTTAGCATTTAGATGTTCTTCGTCTGTTTTTGTGATATAACCTACCCCTCCCTACCCCTACCACGTTCATAAACCTATAATTTTGTTGGGATATAATCATTTGGCGTTTCATCCTCCCTCCCTCCCTCCCTCCCTCCCTCCCTCCCTCCCTCCCTCCCTCCCTGACATAATGCATGTTTGATGAGATTATTTTGCTTACATAACACATTTAAATATAAATTGCCTAGGATTATACTATTTTTTACGTTTTTTTTAAATTTATGTATCGTCGTTATTTATGTATTTTACCATTGTTATTAATTTGAATTTTCCCTCTTCAGTTCGAGCTAAAGTGGCATCTATCGGAATATTTCATGATTTAAATCGCGCTTTCGTAGGCTGTTCACTACTCCGCTGAACGTCAAAGTTTTATAAAAATAATAAAATTATTCTCCAGTATAAGATTCGCATCTCAATATCAGCGTTCGCCAACGACCATACCATGTTGAACACACCGGTTCTCGTCCGATCACCGAAGTTAAGCAACATTGGGCGCGGTCAGTACTTGGATGGGTGACCGCTTGGGAACACCGCGTGCCGTTGGCCCTCTTCTTTTTTGAATTTTTTTTCAATTTTCTTAATGTTATTTAAGTATTCGGTTGTTTTTCGTCTCTCCCTAACGTTTAATTGCGTGTTGATACAGTCGTTTGGCGTTTCATCCTCCACCCCTACGTACTTAACTTACATTTTTTCAATCAATATCAGATCTGTCGGTGTAATGCACGCCTCTCCTTTTTTGCAATTGCTTTTCTATTTGTTAAATGTTATTTAGCATTTAGATGTTCTTCGTCTGTTTTTGTGATATAACCTACCCCTCCCTACCCCTACCACGTTCATAAACCTATAATTTTGTTGGGATATAATCATTTGGCGTTTCATCCTCCCTCCCTCCCTCCCTCCCTCCCTCCCTCCCTCCCTCCCTCCCTCCCTCCCTCCCTGACATAATGCATGTTTGATGAGATTATTTTGCTTACATAACACATTTAAATATAAATTGCCTAGGATTATACTATTTTTTACGTTTTTTTTAAATTTATGTATCGTCGTTATTTATGTGTTTTACCATTGTTATTAATTTGAATTTTCCCTCTTCAGTTCGAGCTTAAGTGGCATCTATCGGAATATCATGATTTAAATCGCGCTTTCGTAGGCTGTTCACTACTCCGCTGAACGTCAAAGTTTTATAAAAATAATAAAATTATTCTCCAGTATAAGATTCGCATCTCAATATCAGCGTTCGCCAACGACCATACCATGTTGAACACACCGGTTCTCGTCCGATCACCGAAGTTAAGCAACATTGGGCGCGGTCAGTACTTGGATGGGTGACCGCTTGGGAACACCGCGTGCCGTTGGCCCTCTTCTTTTTTGAATTTTTTTTCAATTTTCTAAATGTTATTTAAGTATTCGGTTGTTTTTCGTCTCTCCCTAACGTTTAATTGCGTGTTGATACAGTCGTTTGGCGTTTCATCCTCCACCCCTACGTACTTAACTTACATTTTTTCAATCAATATCAGATCTGTCGGTGTAATGCACGCCTCTCCTTTTTTGCAATTGCTTTTCTATTTGTTAAATGTTATTTAGCATTTAGATGTTCTTCGTCTGTTTTTGTGATATAACCTACCCCTCCCTACCCCTACCACGTTCATAAACCTATAATTTTGTTGGGATATAATCATTTGGCGTTTCATCCTCCCTCCCTCCCTCCCTCCCTCCCTCCCTCCCTCCCTCCCTCCCTCCCTCCCTCCCTCCCTCCCTCCCTCCCTCCCTGACATAATGCATGTTTGATGAGATTATTTTGCTTACATAACACATTTAAATATAAATTGCCTAGGATTATACTATTTTTTACGTTTTTTTAAAATTTATGTATCGTCGTTATTTATGTGTTTTACCATTGTTATTAATTTGAATTTTCCCTCTTCAGTTCGAGCTTAAGTGGCATCTATCGGAATATCATGATTTAAATCGCGCTTTCGTAGGCTGTTCACTACTCCGCTGAACGTCAAAGTTTTATAAAAATAATAAAATTATTCTCCAGTATAAGATTCGCATCTCAATATCAGCGTTCGCCAACGACCATACCATGTTGAACACACCGGTTCTCGTCCGATCACCGAAGTTAAGCAACATTGGGCGCGGTCAGTACTTGGATGGGTGACCGCTTGGGAACACCGCGTGCCGTTGGCCCTCTTCTTTTTTGAATTTTTTTTCAATTTTCTAAATGTTATTTAAGTATTCGGTTGTTTTTCGTCTCTCCCTAACGTTTAATTGCGTGTTGATACAGTCGTTTGGCGTTTCATCCTCCACCCCTACGTACTTAACTTACATTTTTTCAATCAATATCAGATCTGTCGGTGTAATGCACGCCTCTCCTTTTTTGCAATTGCTTTTCTATTTGTTAAATGTTATTTAGCATTTAGATGTTCTTCGTCTGTTTTTGTGATATAACCTACCCCTCCCTACCCCTACCACGTTCATAAACCTATAATTTTGTTGGGATATAATCATTTGGCGTTTCATCCTCCCTCCCTCCCTCCCTCCCTCCCTCCCTCCCTCCCTGACATAATGCATGTTTGATGAGATTATTTTGCTTACATAACACATTTAAATATAAATTGCCTAGGATTATACTATTTTTTACGTTTTTTTTAAATTTATGTATCGTCGTTATTTATGTATTTTACCATTGTTATTAATTTGAATTTTCCCTCTTCAGTTCGAGCTAAAGTGGCATCTATCTGAATATTTCATGATTTAAATCGCGCTTTCGTAGGCTGTTCACTACTCCGCTGAACGTCAAAGTTTTATAAAAATAATAAAATTATTCTCCAGTATAAGATTCGCATCTCAATATCAGCGTTCGCCAACGACCATACCATGTTGAACACACCGGTTCTCGTCCGATCACCGAAGTTAAGCAACATTGGGCGCGGTCAGTACTTGGATGGGTGACCGCTTGGGAACACCGCGTGCCGTTGGCCCTCTTCTTTTTTGAATTTTTTTTCAATTTTCTAAATGTTATTTAAGTATTCGGTTGTTTTTCGTCTCTCCCTAACGTTTAATTGCGTGTTGATACAGTCGTTTGGCGTTTCATCCTCCACCCCTACGTACTTAACTTACATTTTTTCAATCAATATCAGATCTGTCGGTGTAATGCACGCCTCTCCTTTTTTGCAATTGCTTTTCTATTTGTTAAATGTTATTTAGCATTTAGATGTTCTTCGTCTGTTTTTGTGATATAACCTACCCCTCCCTACCCCTACCACGTTCATAAACCTATAATTTTGTTGGGATATAATCATTTGGCGTTTCATCCTCCCTCCCTCCCTCCCTCCCTCCCTCCCTCCCTCCCTCCCTCCCTCCCTCCCTCCCTGACATAATGCATGTTTGATGAGATTATTTTGCTTACATAACACATTTAAATATAAATTGCCTAGGATTATACTATTTTTTACGTTTTTTTTAAATTTATGTATCGTCGTTATTTATGTATTTTACCATTGTTATTAATTTGAATTTTCCCTCTTCAGTTCGAGCTAAAGTGGCATCTATCGGAATATTTCATGATTTAAATCGCGCTTTCGTAGGCTGTTCACTACTCCGCTGAACGTCAAAGTTTTATAAAAATAATAAAATTATTCTCCAGTATAAGATTCGCATCTCAATATCAGCGTTCGCCAACGACCATACCATGTTGAACACACCGGTTCTCGTCCGATCACCGAAGTTAAGCAACATTGGGCGCGGTCAGTACTTGGATGGGTGACCGCTTGGGAACACCGCGTGCCGTTGGCCCTCTTCTTTTTTTAATTTTTTTTCAATTTTCTAAATGTCATTTAAGTATTCGGTTGTTTTTCGTCTCTCCCTAACGTTTAATTGCGTGTTGATACAGTCGTTTGGCGTTTCATCCTCCACCCCTACGTACATAACTTACATTTTTTCAATCAATATCAGATCTGTCGGTGTAATGCACGCCTCTCCTTTTTTGCAATTGCTTTTCTATTTGTTAAATGTTATTTAGCATTTAGATGTTCTTCGTCTGTTTTTGTGATATAACCTACCCCTCCCTACCCCTACCACGTTCATAAACCTATAATTTTGTTGGGATATAATCATTTGGCGTTTCATCCTCCCTCCCTCCCTCCCTCCCTCCCTCCCTCCCTCCCTCCCTGACATAATGCATGTTTGATGAGATTATTTTGCTTACATAACACATTTAAATATAAATTGCCTAGGATTATACTATTTTTTACGTTTTTTTTAAATTTATGTATCGTCGTTATTTATGTGTTTTACCATTGTTATTAATTTGAATTTTCCCTCTTCAGTTCGAGCTAAAGTGGCATCTATCGGAATATTTCATGATTTAAATCGCGCTTTCGTAGGCTGTTCACTACTCCGCTGAACGTCAAAGTTTTATAAAAATAATAAAATTATTCTCCAGTATAAGATTCGCATCTCAATATCAGCGTTCGCCAACGACCATACCATGTTGAACACACCGGTTCTCGTCCGATCACCGAAGTTAAGCAACATTGGGCGCGGTCAGTACTTGGATGGGTGACCGCTTGGGAACACCGCGTGCCGTTGGCCCTCTTCTTTTTTGAATTTTTTTTCAATTTTCTAAATGTTATTTAAGTATTCGGTTGTTTTTCGTCTCTCCCTAACGTTTAATTGCGTGTTGATACAGTCGTTTGGCGTTTCATCCTCCACCCCTACGTACTTAACTTACATTTTTTCAATCAATATCAGATCTGTCGGTGTAATGCACGCCTCTCCTTTTTTGCAATTGCTTTTCTATTTGTTAAATGTTATTTAGCATTTAGATGTTCTTCGTCTGTTTTTGTGATATAACCTACCACTCCCTACCCCTACCACGTTCATAAACCTATAATTTTGTTGGGATATAATCATTTGGCGTTTCATCCTCCCTCCCTCCCTCCCTCCCTCCCTCCCTCCCTCCCTCCCTGACATAATGCATGTTTGATGAGATTATTTTGCTTACATAACACATTTAAATATAAATTGCCTAGGATTATACTATTTTTTACGTTTTTTTTAAATTTATGTATCGTCGTTATTTATGTGTTTTACCATTGTTATTAATTTGAATTTTCCCTCTTCAGTTCGAGCTAAAGTGGCATCTATCGGAATATTTCATGATTTAAATCGCGCTTTCGTAGGCTGTTCACTACTCCGCTGAACGTCAAAGTTTTATAAAAATAATAAAATTATTCTCCAGTATAAGATTTGCATCTCAATATCAGCGTTCGCCAACGACCATACCATGTTGAACACACCGGTTCTCGTCCGATCACCGAAGTTAAGCAACATCGGGCGCGGTCAGTACTTGGATGGGTGACCGCTTGGGAACACCGCGTGCCGTTGGCCCTCTTCTTTTTTGAATTTTTTTTCAATTTTCTAAATGTTATTTAAGTATTCGGTTGTTTTTCGTCTCTCCCTAACGTTTAATTGCGTGTTGATACAGTCGTTTGGCGTTTCATCCTCCACCCCTACGTACTTAACTTACATTTTTTCAATCAATATCAGATCTGTCGGTGTAATGCACGCCTCTCCTTTTTTGCAATTGCTTTTCTATTTGTTAAATGTTATTTAGCATTTAGATGTTCTTCGTCTGTTTTTGTGATATAACCTACCCCTCCCTACCCCTACCACGTTCATAAACCTATAATTTTGTTGGGATATAATCATTTGGCGTTTCATCCTCCCTCCCTCCCTCCCTCCCTCCCTCCCTGACATAATGCATGTTTGATGAGATTATTTTGCTTACATAACACATTTAAATATAAATTGCCTAGGATTATACTATTTTTTACGTTTTTTTTAAATTTATGTATCGTCGTTATTTATGTATTTTACCATTGTTATTAATTTGAATTTTCCCTCTTCAGTTCGAGCTAAAGTGGCATCTATCGGAATATTTCATGATTTAAATCGCGCTTTCGTAGGCTGTTCACTACTCCGCTGAACGTCAAAGTTTTATAAAAATAATAAAATTATTCTCCAGTATAAGATTCGCATCTCAATATCAGCGTTCGCCAACGACCATACCATGTTGAACACACCGGTTCTCGTCCGATCACCGAAGTTAAGCAACATTGGGCGCGGTCAGTACTTGGATGGGTGACCGCTTGGGAACACCGCGTGCCGTTGGCCCTCTTCTTTTTTGAATTTTTTTTCAATTTTCTAAATGTTATTTAAGTATTCGGTTGTTTTTCGTCTCTCCCTAACGTTTAATTGCGTGTTGATACAGTCGTTTGGCGTTTCATCCTCCACCCCTACGTACTTAACTTACATTTTTTCAATCAATATCAGATCTGTCGGTGTAATGCACGCCTCTCCTTTTTTGCAATTGCTTTTCTATTTGTTAAATGTTATTTAGCATTTAGATGTTCTTCGTCTGTTTTTGTGATATAACCTACCCCTCCCTACCCCTACCACGTTCATAAACCTATAATTTTGTTGGGATATAATCATTTGGCGTTTCATCCTCCCTCCCTCCCTCCCTCCCTCCCTCCCTCCCTCCCTCCCTCCCTCCCTGACATAATGCATGTTTGATGAGATTATTTTGCTTACATAACACATTTAAATATAAATTGCCTAGGATTATACTATTTTTTACGTTTTTTTTAAATTTATGTATCGTCGTTATTTATGTGTTTTACCATTGTTATTAATTTGAATTTTCCCTCTTCAGTTCGAGCTAAAGTGGCATCTATCGGAATATTTCATGATTTAAATCGCGCTTTCGTAGGCTGTTCACTACTCCGCTGAACGTCAAAGTTTTATAAAAATAATAAAATTATTCTCCAGTATAAGATTTGCATCTCAATATCAGCGTTCGCCAACGACCATACCATGTTGAACACACCGGTTCTCGTCCGATCACCGAAGTTAAGCAACATTGGGCGCGGTCAGTACTTGGATGGGTGACCGCTTGGGAACACCGCGTGCCGTTGGCCCTCTTCTTTTTTGAATTTTTTTTCAATTTTCTAAATGTTATTTAAGTATTCGGTTGTTTTTCGTCTCTCCCTAACGTTTAATTGCGTGTTGATACAGTCGTTTGGCGTTTCATCCTCCACCCCTACGTACTTAACTTACATTTTTTCAATCAATATCAGATCTGTCGGTGTAATGCACGCCTCTCCTTTTTTGCAATTGCTTTTCTATTTGTTAAATGTTATTTAGCATTTAGATGTTCTTCGTCTGTTTTTGTGATATAACCTACCCCTCCCTACCCCTACCACGTTCATAAACCTATAATTTTGTTGGGATATAATCATTTGGCGTTTCATCCTCCCTCCCTCCCTCCCTCCCTCCCTCCCTCCCTCCCTGACATAATGCATGTTTGATGAGATTATTTTGCTTACATAACACATTTAAATATAAATTGCCTAGGATTATACTATTTTTTACGTTTTTTTTAAATTTATGTATCGTCGTTATTTATGTATTTTACCATTGTTATTAATTTGAATTTTCCCTCTTCAGTTCGAGCTAAAGTGGCATCTATCGGAATATTTCATGATTTAAATCGCGCTTTCGTAGGCTGTTCACTACTCCGCTGAACGTCAAAGTTTTATAAAAATAATAAAATTATTCTCCAGTATAAGATTCGCATCTCAATATCAGCGTTCGCCAACGACCATACCATGTTGAACACACCGGTTCTCGTCCGATCACCGAAGTTAAGCAACATTGGGCGCGGTCAGTACTTGGATGGGTGACCGCTTGGGAACACCGCGTGCCGTTGGCCCTCTTCTTTTTTGAATTTTTTTTCATTTTTCTAAATGTTATTTAAGTATTCGGTTGTTTTTCGTCTCTCCCTAACGTTTAATTGCGTGTTGATACAGTCGTTTGGCGTTTCATCCTCCACCCCTACGTACTTAACTTACATTTTTTCAATCAATATCAGATCTGTCGGTGTAATGCACGCCTCTCCTTTTTTGCAATTGCTTTTCTATTTGTTAAATGTTATTTAGCATTTAGATGTTCTTCGTCTGTTTTTGTGATATAACCTACCCCTCCCTACCCCTACCACGTTCATAAACCTATAATTTTGTTGGGATATAATCATTTGGCGTTTCATCCTCCCTCCCTCCCTCCCTCCCTCCCTCCCTCCCTCCCTGACATAATGCATGTTTGATGAGATTATTTTGCTTACATAACACATTTAAATATAAATTGCCTAGGATTATACTATTTTTTACGTTTTTTTTAAATTTATGTATCGTCGTTATTTATGTATTTTACCATTGTTATTAATTTGAATTTTCCCTCTTCAGTTCGAGCTAAAGTGGCATCTATCGGAATATTTCATGATTTAAATCGCGCTTTCGTAGGCTGTTCACTACTCCGCTGAACGTCAAAGTTTTATAAAAATAATAAAATTATTCTCCAGTATAAGATTCGCATCTCAATATCAGCGTTCGCCAACGACCATACCATGTTGAACACACCGGTTCTCGTCCGATCACCGAAGTTAAGCAACATTGGGCGCGGTCAGTACTTGGATGGGTGACCGCTTGGGAACACCGCGTGCCGTTGGCCCTCTTCTTTTTTGAATTTTTTTTCAATTTTCTAAATGTTATTTAAGTATTCGGTTGTTTTTCGTCTCTCCCTAACGTTTAATTGCGTGTTGATACAGTCGTTTGGCGTTTCATCCTCCACCCCTACGTACTTAACTTACATTTTTTCAATCAATATCAGATCTGTCGGTGTAATGCACGCCTCTCCTTTTTTGCAATTGCTTTTCTATTTGTTAAATGTTATTTAGCATTTAGATGTTCTTCGTCTGTTTTTGTGATATTTTGGCTTGCGTGTAGTGCGTGTGTTATACTTACCTGTATAACAGCCAATAAATGTGTATAGTGTAGGTTATGATAGAGTGAAACAGATGTAGTTGATAATTTAAGTTTATTGCAAACACGTTACACTATTACACGATTAGAATATCAGAAGGATTTAGTAGGAATCAAGAGATGTCGACCGCCAGGTCAGATCAGAGAAACAGGAATGCTCGTCGGTAATGGATTGGCAGCGAGCTCTGTTTCACGTCGGGTTGCCATCCGTGAAACAGTGTTTCCGTATTAAAATATTATTTTAGGCTGGCAGACAGTTCTTGCCCCCACATACCTTCCCCCCAGTGTCAACGATACATAAAAGAAAAAATTAGGGGTTCTAGAAAAAATATATACATATCACAAAATTTGCATGACGTCGGTTACATAATATAAACAAATTCGGTGTGTGACGTCATCGCAAAATAACATAAGCCTATGCGTTCAGAAAGATATCTCTTAAATGGTGAAGTTACTTTATGAACAATACATTTATATGTTTGTGAACGCATAGTCATGAACAAATTCCTAATAATAACATTATTTGAAAGTTAAATCCTTTTTTTAAAAATGTGTTGATATAATTACATGTTCGGAGCATGTACTGCATCTACGAACTGTATGTTTTTCTTGGAGCATTTACTGCATCGACAAAATTTTACATTTATAATTGGAGCATTTACTGCATCGACAAAATTTTATATTTATAATTGGAGCATTTACTGCATCGACAAAATTTTATATTTATAATTGGAGCATTTACTGCATCGACAAAATTTTATATTTATAATTGGAGCATTTACTGCATCGACAATTGTATGTTTTGTATTTATTTTCAAAACCAAAAGTTGCAAACAGAGTGCATTTAATACTTTAATGTTTGAAAACAATAAATGGTATTACAACATTTGACACAAGTGGTTATTATTTAACTTATCTAAACCTTTTTATATGGTAATGCATCTACGAACAGTGTTGTCGGAGCATATTATGAAATTAAGCATAAGTTAATTATAAAATAAAAAGTAGGAATCTATTTCCATTTGTATATATTTTTAATAATGCGTCTACAAACAGTGTTCGGAGCATGAGTTGTCAATTATTGAGTTATTTTAAAGTTGATTATTCTAAATATTATTTATTACATATTTAAATAACTACAAATTTGTCTTATAATATAGGAACATGATATCAATGTATAAAGTATGAACATAAGTGTTTCTTCAATCTTTGAACAAAAGGAAACGACGATTAATGTCACTATATTATAAAATTATTTATATCCGTGTTATGGAAAAAAGGTGTAAAAAAGGAAAAAAAAAAATACATATTTAAATGTTTTTGTAAAAGTACATTTAGCAATAGCATGGCTGTGAGTACATAACTCTAAATGTTTATCTTTGAGATTACAAGGTAACTAAAAATATAACAAAAAACAACTGTCATATGTTCGTAGAATGTGTTTGTATTGATAATATTATCAAATGGCTATGTTTTCTTACGAACAAATGACAATGGTTCAATTCTGTAAAAAATTAATAATAATAATACATATATGTCTCAACGACATGTTACATCAGATGCGTGATCAGTACATTTGATTTAACATGGTTAAAAGCATTTATATTTGTAACAGAGTCATCACATATAGTGGTAAGTTATTTCTAAACAAGATTTATACAGAAGTTGTCGCATATAGCGGAATGGATAATTTCTCCTAGAAAATATATGTATATGAGTTTGCACTATAATATGGTAAGTTAAAAGTTAGCTAGGTAACTTTGTGCGATTACATGGTATCACTTCATGGTTTTAAAGGATGAAAGTATTCACCGTAATAAGGTTTTTTATAAAATTGTAAAAAACGTGGTAATTTGCAAAGTAATTATAATATAAAGGTCAGGTTTTCATCAAGAACTTGAACGCTTAAATATTATGTATGTAACATTAATTTAGAGAATATAAATGTTGGTATATGGAATTCAATCTTTAAATCGATAGCAAGAGTAGATTCTTAATCATTGTTTCTATCATGAGTTACAGAAAATTTATATGTTAAAAAAGTTGTGTCTTTTGTGCATTAGTATGTACCGTAACTTATTGGAAAATGGACTTGACGACCTGATCTTGTTGTTGTCTTTGGTTCAGGTTGGTCTGGAACAGATGTGTGATTATCGCAAGGAAGTCTTCCATTAGTTAGTTCGGCTGGCGAACATTTCAATTCCTCGCGAACAGTAGATCTCAGGCTGGTAATATAAGTGGGAGGGTTTCCATCCAGTTTTGCTCACCACTTGCCATGAAAGATGCTTTTAAACTGGTTATTGCTTGTGGGTAATACGCGGTAGTCGTGCTGAGAGATGATGTGACATATATAGAATTCTCCGGGTGCGGGCGATGGTTTGCTTTGCGGTTTGTTGGTCAAGCGCGGGTCAGTGTGTCGACGCCGGGCGCTGGTGACCGGACTCGATGATGATCAGGCACTGGGGAAGAACGTGGTTCTTCAAGTACGCCAGTGCTGACGGAAAGGCCGAAGGTACAGTGGACCTTGCAGGCGATTGAGCGGGAGTTGTTTGGACCAGTGAGGATTTTGCGTGTCCTCGTTGTGGTCGCGATGTATGGATGAAGCGCTGGTCAGATTGCTGGAACCAGGGCGTTCAGATCCGATGTAGGCTGGCCAGGGATGATTCCCGGGACCTGGGCGCTACAATGATGTCCCGATGGAGTCCATGAGCAGAGCCGGGAATATTGTCCTTCGCGCGATGAAGATGCGCGGGTTATTGCTTGTGTTTCTCTCTAATTGATGACGGCTGATTGATGACTGGTTTGATTTGTTCCATTTGAAGGGGCAGCTTTAGTATTTGTTTTTGTAGGTAAAATACATGATGTACATCTGCTTCCGAATGTGCTGCGCGTTGGTCTTCCATATTGTTCAACTTATCTTGAGAAATTGTTACAGGTTCTTGAAACGATGAAGGTATGTTTGTTTCTTCCGATGAGGTCATTTCCAATAATATGTTACGGGTATGTTTGTTTCTTCCGATGAGATCATTTCCAATAATATGTTACGGGTATGTTTGTTTCTTCCGATGAGGTCATTTCCAATAATATGTTACGTAATACGTTATGCAAGACATAAAAAATCCAAAAAAAAAACTAGAGAATACTGTGTAAGAATCTATTCCATCTACCGGATATCTTAGCAAGTTATTAGCGAGTTTGCGTTTGTATTGTATTTTAGTGAAGACGCAAACCGCGTCACGTAAGTTATTGTGAAATACCGATATGCAAATATGGCGCTATTATTATATAGTGCAATAATAATTTAAATTTGTTATTACAAAATAGTATGATGTTAAATTACCTCAAAGTAAGGTTTGGCAATTATTGGACAATAACCTTAATATCACTACAATAATGTATATCTAAAACATGATTATGTAGGTATGCTGAACAATTCATTGTTTTGCGAAATGGCAATAAGAAATCGTGATATAGGTTACTTGATTGAGATATGTGGGTAGGTTGGCTTGTTCAACTGCAGGTTGTCCACGTGGATTGTTGCGTCATCTTCCTTGTCCGGGGAGTAGATGCTGCCGTTGTAGGTTGTAGTGGGTAGGTTGTAATTCATCGCAAGATTATGATGCCATGGTTAGCCACGTTGTTGACAGCCTGATTTCAGGATCGTTCTCACTGAAATTAATTTTAACACGCACTTAATTTTCATAAAAATAGTAAAACATTTCAAGCTAGGGATTGATTGACAAAATAGGGTATTGATGGGAACTATACCACGTGTATATTTCCTTAAATTACCGGGACATTTACTAGCATTTATATTAAAAAATTGATTTGTAAGAGATATATGAATTGGATTTTACTTACTGATCTTGCCCGGGATTGCTGTTTCTCTTTTCTGATCCTTGGCGGTGACGGAATGTTGCAAAATGATTTTAAAATACTAAAGTCGGTATATTGTTCTGAGTCGATGGGTCACCAATTTGGCTAGCGTGTAATGCTTGTGTTATACTTACCTGTATAACAGCCAATAAATGTGTATAGTGTAGGTTATGATAGAGTGAAACAGATGTAGTTGATAATTTAAGTTTATTGCAAACACGTTACACTATTACACGATTAGAATATCAGAAGGATTTAGTAGGAATCAAGAGATGTCGACCGCCAGGTCAGATCAGAGAAACAGGAATGCTCGTCGGTAATGGATTGGCAGCGAGCTCTGTTTCACGTCGGGTTGCCATCCGTGAAACAGTGTTTCCGTATTAAAATATTATTTTAGGCTGGCAGACAGTTCTTGCCCCCACAATATAACCTACCCCTCCCTACCCCTACCACGTTCATAAACCTATAATTTTGTTGGGATATAATCATTTGGCGTTTCATCCTCCCTCCCTCCCTCCCTCCCTCCCTCCCTCCCTCCCTCCCTGACATAATGCATGTTTGATGAGATTATTTTGCTTACATAACACATTTAAATATAAATTGCCTAGGATTATACTATTTTTTACGTTTTTTTAAAATTTATGTATCGTCGTTATTTATGTGTTTTACCATTGTTATTAATTTGAATTTTCCCTCTTCAGTTCGAGCTAAAGTGGCATCTATCGGAATATTTCATGATTTAAATCGCGCTTTCGTAGGCTGTTCACTACTCCGCTGAACGTCAAAGTTTTATAAAAATAATAAAATTATTCTCCAGTATAAGATTTGCATCTCAATATCAGCGTTCGCCAACGACCATACCATGTTGAACACACCGGTTCTCGTCCGATCACCGAAGTTAAGCAACATTGGGCGCGGTCAGTACTTGGATGGGTGACCGCTTGGGAACACCGCGTGCCGTTGGCCCTCTTCTTTTTTGAATTTTTTTTCAATTTTCTAAATGTTATTTAAGTATTCGGTTGTTTTTCGTCTCTCCCTAACGTTTAATTGCGTGTTGATACAGTCGTTTGGCGTTTCATCCTCCACCCCTACGTACTTAACTTACATTTTTTCAATCAATATCAGATCTGTCGGTGTAATGCACGCCTCTCCTTTTTTGCAATTGCTTTTCTATTTGTTAAATGTTATTTAGCATTTAGATGTTCTTCGTCTGTTTTTGTGATATAACCTACCCCTCCCTACCCCTACCACGTTCATAAACCTATAATTTTGTTGGGATATAATCATTTGGCGTTTCATCCTCCCTCCCTCCCTCCCTCCCTCCCTCCCTCCCTCCCTGACATAATGCATGTTTGATGAGATTATTTTGCTTACATAACACATTTAAATATAAATTCCCTAGGATTATACTATTTTTTACGTTTTTTTTAAATTTATGTATCGTCGTTATTTATGTATTTTACCATTGTTATTAATTTGAATTTTCCCTCTTCAGTTCGAGCTAAAGTGGCATCTATCGGAATATTTCATGATTTAAATCGCGCTTTCGTAGGCTGTTCACTACTCCGCTGAACGTCAAAGTTTTATAAAAATAATAAAATTATTCTCCAGTATAAGATTCGCATCTCAATATCAGCGTTCGCCAACGACCATACCATGTTGAACACACCGGTTCTCGTCCGATCACCGAAGTTAAGCAACATTGGGCGCGGTCAGTACTTGGATGGGTGACCGCTTGGGAACACCGCGTGCCGTTGGCCCTCTTCTTTTTTGAATTTTTTTTCAATTTTCTAAATGTTATTTAAGTATTCGGTTGTTTTTCGTCTCTCCCTAACGTTTAATTGCGTGTTGATACAGTCGTTTGGCGTTTCATCCTCCACCCCTACGTACTTAACTTACATTTTTTCAATCAATATCAGATCTGTCGGTGTAATGCACGCCTCTCCTTTTTTGCAATTGCTTTTCTATTTGTTAAATGTTATTTAGCATTTAGATGTTCTTCGTCTGTTTTTGTGATATAACCTACCCCTCCCTACCCCTACCACGTTCATAAACCTATAATTTTGTTGGGATATAATCATTTGGCGTTTCATCCTCCCTCCCTCCCTCCCTCCCTCCCTCCCTCCCTCCCTGACATAATGCATGTTTGATGAGATTATTTTGCTTACATAACACATTTAAATATAAATTGCCTAGGATTATACTATTTTTTACGTTTTTTTTAAATTTATGTATCGTCGTTATTTATGTATTTTACCATTGTTATTAATTTGAATTTTCCCTCTTCAGTTCGAGCTAAAGTGGCATCTATCGGAATATTTCATGATTTAAATCGCGCTTTCGTAGGCTGTTCACTACTCCGCTGAACGTCAAAGTTTTATAAAAATAATAAAATTATTCTCCAGTATAAGATTTGCATCTCAATATCAGCGTTCGCCAACGACCATACCATGTTGAACACACCGGTTCTCGTCCGATCACCGAAGTTAAGCAACATTGGGCGCGGTCAGTACTTGGATGGGTGACCGCTTGGGAACACCGCGTGCCGTTGGCCCTCTTCTTTTTTGAATTTTTTTTCAATTTTCTAAATGTTATTTAAGTATTCGGTTGTTTTTCGTCTCTCCCTAACGTTTAATTGCGTGTTGATACAGTCGTTTGGCGTTTCATCCTCCACCCCTACGTACTTAACTTACATTTTTTCAATCAATATCAGATCTGTCGGTGTAATGCACGCCTCTCCTTTTTTGCAATTGCTTTTCTATTTGTTAAATGTTATTTAGCATTTAGATGTTCTTCGTCTTTTTTGTGATATAACCTACCCCTCCCTACCCCTACCACGTTCATAAACCTATAATTTTGTTGGGATATAATCATTTGGCGTTTCATCCTCCCTCCCTCCCTCCCTCCCTCCCTCCCTCCCTCCCTGACATAATGCATGTTTGATGAGATTATTTTGCTTACATAACACATTTAAATATAAATTGCCTAGGATTAAAATATTTTTTACGTTTTTTTTAAATTTATGTATCGTCGTTATTTATGTATTTTACCATTGTTATTAATTTGAATTTTCCCTCTTCAGTTCGAGCTAAAGTGGCATCTATCGGAATATTTCATGATTTAAATCGCGCTTTCGTAGGCTGTTCACTACTCCGCTGAACGTCAAAGTTTTATAAAAATAATAAAATTATTCTCCAGTATAAGATTCGCATCTCAATATCAGCGTTCGCCAACGACCATACCATGTTGAACACACCGGTTCTCGTCCGATCACCGAAGTTAAGCAACATTGGGCGCGGTCAGTACTTGGATGGGTGACCGCTTGGGAACACCGCGTGCCGTTGGCCCTCTTCTTTTTTGAATTTTTTTTCAATTTTCTAAATGTTATTTAAGTATTCGGTTGTTTTTCGTCTCTCCCTAACGTTTAATTGCGTGTTGATACAGTCGTTTGGCGTTTCATCCTCCACCCCTACGTACTTAACTTACATTTTTTCAATCAATATCAGATCTGTCGGTGTAATGCACGCCTCTCCTTTTTTGCAATTGCTTTTCTATTTGTTTAATGTTATTTAGCATTTAGATGTTCTTCGTCTGTTTTTGTGATATAACCTACCCCTCCCTACCCCTACCACGTTCATAAACCTATAATTTTGTTGGGATATAATCATTTGGCGTTTCATCCTCCCTCCCTCCCTCCCTCCCTCCCTCCCTCCCTCCCTGACATAATGCATGTTTGATGAGATTATTTTGCTTACATAACACATTTAAATATAAATTGCCTAGGATTATACTATTTTTTACGTTTTTTTTAAATTTATGTATCGTCGTTATTTATGTATTTTACCATTGTTATTAATTTGAATTTTCCCTCTTCAGTTCGAGCTAAAGTGGCATCTATCGGAATATTTCATGATTTAAATCGCGCTTTCGTAGGCTGTTCACTACTCCGCTGAACGTCAAAGTTTTATAAAAATAATAAAATTATTCCAGTATAAGATTCGCATCTCAATATCAGCGTTCGCCAACGACCATACCATGTTGAACACACCGGTTCTCGTCCGATCACCGAAGTTAAGCAACATTGGGCGCGGTCAGTACTTGGATGGGTGACCGCTTGGGAACACCGCGTGCCGTTGGCCCTCTTCTTTTTTGATTTTTTTTTCAATTTTCTAAATGTTATTTAAGTATTCGGTTGTTTTTCGTCTCTCCCTAACGTTTAATTGCGTGTTGATACAGTCGTTTGGCGTTTCATCCTCCACCCCTACGTACTTAACTTACATTTTTTCAATCAATATCAGATCTGTCGGTGTAATGCACGCCTCTCCTTTTTTGCAATTGCTTTTCTATTTGTTAAATGTTATTTAGCATTTAGATGTTCTTCGTCTGTTTTTGTGATATAACCTACCCCTCCCTACCCCTACCACGTTCATAAACCTATAATTTTGTTGGGATATAATCATTTGGCGTTTCATCCTCCCTCCCTCCCTCCCTCCCTCCCTCCCTGACATAATGCATGTTTGATGAGATTATTTTGCTTACATAACACATTTAAATATAAATTGCCTAGGATTATACTATTTTTTACGTTTTTTTTAAATTTATGTATCGTCGTTATTTATGTGTTTTACCATTGTTATTAATTTGAATTTTCCCTCTTCAGTTCGAGCTAAAGTGGCATCTATCGGAATATTTCATGATTTAAATCGCGCTTTCGTAGGCTGTTCACTACTCCGCTGAACGTCAAAGTTTTATAAAAATAATAAAATTATTCTCCAGTATAAGATTCGCATCTCAATATCAGCGTTCGCCAACGACCATACCATGTTGAACACACCGGTTCTCGTCCGATCACCGAAGTTAAGCAACATTGGGCGCGGTCAGTACTTGGATGGGTGACCGCTTGGGAACACCGCGTGCCGTTGGCCCTCTTCTTTTTTGAATTTTTTTTCAATTTTCTAAATGTTATTTAAGTATTCGGTTGTTTTTCGTCTCTCCCTAACGTTTAATTGCGTGTTGATACAGTCGTTTGGCGTTTCATCCTCCACCCCTACGTACTTAACTTACATTTTTTCAATCAATATCAGATCTGTCGGTGTAATGCACGCCTCTCCTTTTTTGCAATTGCTTTTCTATTTGTTAAATGTTATTTAGCATTTAGATGTTCTTCGTCTGTTTTTGTGATATAACCTACCCCTCCCTACCCCTACCACGTTCATAAACCTATAATTTTGTTGGGATATAATCATTTGGCGTTTCATCCTCCCTCCCTCCCTCCCTCCCTCCCTCCCTCCCTCCCTGACATAATGCATGTTTGATGAGATTATTTTGCTTACATAACACATTTAAATATAAATTGCCTAGGATTATACTATTTTTTACGTTTTTTTTAAATTTATGTATCGTCGTTATTTATGTATTTTACCATTGTTATTAATTTGAATTTTCCCTCTTCAGTTCGAGCTAAAGTGGCATCTATCGGAATATTTCATGATTTAAATCGCGCTTTCGTAGGCTGTTCACTACTCCGCTGAACGTCAAAGTTTTATAAAAATAATAAAATTATTCTCCAGTATAAGATTCGCATCTCAATATCAGCGTTCGCCAACGACCATACCATGTTGAACACACCGGTTCTCGTCCGATCACCGAAGTTAAGCAACATTGGGCGCGGTCAGTACTTGGATGGGTGACCGCTTGGGAACACCGCGTGCCGTTGGCCCTCTTCTTTTTTGAATTTTTTTTCAATTTTCTAAATGTTATTTAAGTATTCGGTTGTTTTTCGTCTCTCCCTAACGTTTAATTGCGTGTTGATACAGTCGTTTGGCGTTTCATCCTCCACCCCTACGTACTTAACTTACATTTTTTCAATCAATATCAGATCTGTCGGTGTAATGCACGCCTCTCCTTTTTTGCAATTGCTTTTCTATTTGTTAAATGTTATTTAGCATTTAGATGTTCTTCGTCTGTTTTTGTGATATAACCTACCCCTCCCTACCCCTACCACGTTCATAAACCTATAATTTTGTTGGGATATAATCATTTGGCGTTTCATCCTCCCTCCCTCCCTCCCTCCCTCCCTCCCTCCCTCCCTCCCTCCCTCCCTCCCTCCCTGACATAATGCATGTTTGATGAGATTATTTTGCTTACATAACACATTTAAATATAAATTGCCTAGGATTATACTATTTTTTACGTTTTTTTTAAATTTATGTATCGTCGTTATTTATGTGTTTTACCATTGTTATTAATTTGAATTTTCCCTCTTCAGTTCGAGCTAAAGTGGCATCTATCGGAATATCATGATTTAAATCGCGCTTTCGTAGGCTGTTCACTACTCCGCTGAACGTCAAAGTTTTATAAAAATAATAAAATTATTCTCCAGTATAAGATTCGCATCTCAATATCAGCGTTCGCCAACGACCATACCATGTTGAACACACCGGTTCTCGTCCGATCACCGAAGTTAAGCAACATTGGGCGCGGTCAGTACTTGGATGGGTGACCGCTTGGGAACACCGCGTGCCGTTGGCCCTCTTCTTTTTTGAATTTTTTTTCAATTTTCTAAATGTTATTTAAGTATTCGGTTGTTTTTCGTCTCTCCCTAACGTTTAATTGCGTGTTGATACAGTCGTTTGGCGTTTCATCCTCCACCCCTACGTACTTAACTTACATTTTTTCAATCAATATCAGATCTGTCGGTGTAATGCACGCCTCTCCTTTTTTGCAATTGCTTTTCTATTTGTTAAATGTTATTTAGCATTTAGATGTTCTTCGTCTGTTTTTGTGATATAACCTACCCCTCCCTACCCCTACCACGTTCATAAACCTATAATTTTGTTGGGATATAATCATTTGGCGTTTCATCCTCCCTCCCTCCCTCCCTCCCTCCCTCCCTCCCTCCCTCCCTGACATAATGCATGTTTGATGAGATTATTTTGCTTACATAACACATTTAAATATAAATTGCCTAGGATTATACTATTTTTTACGTTTTTTTTAAATTTATGTATCGTCGTTATTTATGTGTTTTACCATTGTTATTAATTTGAATTTTCCCTCTTCAGTTCGAGCTAAAGTGGCATCTATCGGAATATTTCATGATTTAAATCGCGCTTTCGTAGGCTGTTCACTACTCCGCTGAACGTCAAAGTTTTATAAAAATAATAAAATTATTCTCCAGTATAAGATTTGCATCTCAATATCAGCGTTCGCCAACGACCATACCATGTTGAACACACCGGTTCTCGTCCGATCACCGAAGTTAAGCAACATTGGGCGCGGTCAGTACTTGGATGGGTGACCGCTTGGGAACACCGCGTGCCGTTGGCCCTCTTCTTTTTTGAATTTTTTTTCAATTTTCTAAATGTTATTTAAGTATTCGGTTGTTTTTCGTCTCTCCCTAACGTTTAATTGCGTGTTGATACAGTCGTTTGGCGTTTCATCCTCCACCCCTACGTACTTAACTTACATTTTTTCAATCAATATCAGATCTGTCGGTGTAATGCACGCCTCTCCTTTTTTGCAATTGCTTTTCTATTTGTTAAATGTTATTTAGCATTTAGATGTTCTTCGTCTGTTTTTGTGATATAACCTACCCCTCCCTACCCCTACCACGTTCATAAACCTATAATTTTGTTGGGATATAATCATTTGGCGTTTCATCCTCCCTCCCTCCCTCCCTCCCTCCCTCCCTCCCTCCCTGACATAATGCATGTTTGATGAGATTATTTTGCTTACATAACACATTTAAATATAAATTGCCTAGGATTATACTATTTTTTACGTTTTTTTTAAATTTATGTATCGTCGTTATTTATGTATTTTACCATTGTTATTAATTTGAATTTTCCCTCTTCAGTTCGAGCTAAAGTGGCATCTATCGGAATATTTCATGATTTAAATCGCGCTTTCGTAGGCTGTTCACTACTCCGCTGAACGTCAAAGTTTTATAAAAATAATAAAATTATTCTCCAGTATAAGATTCGCATCTCAATATCAGCGTTCGCCAACGACCATACCATGTTGAACACACCGGTTCTCGTCCGATCACCGAAGTTAAGCAACATTGGGCGCGGTCAGTACTTGGATGGGTGACCGCTTGGGAACACCGCGTGCCGTTGGCCCTCTTCTTTTTTGAATTTTTTTTCAATTTTCTAAATGTTATTTAAGTATTCGGTTGTTTTTCGTCTCTCCCTAACGTTTAATTGCGTGTTGATACAGTCGTTTGGCGTTTCATCCTCCACCCCTACGTACTTAACTTACATTTTTTCAATCAATATCAGATCTGTCGGTGTAATGCACGCCTCTCCTTTTTTGCAATTGCTTTTCTATTTGTTAAATGTTATTTAGCATTTAGATGTTCTTCGTCTGTTTTTGTGATATAACCTACCCCTCCCTACCCCTACCACGTTCATAAACCTATAATTTTGTTGGGATATAATCATTTGGCGTTTCATCCTCCCCCCCCTCCCTCCCTCCCTCCCTCCCTCCCTCCCTCCCTGACATAATGCATGTTTGATGAGATTATTTTGCTTACATAACACATTTAAATATAAATTGCCTAGGATTATACTATTTTTTACGTTTTTTTTAAATTTATGTATCGTCGTTATTTATGTGTTTTACCATTGTTATTAATTTGAATTTTCCCTCTTCAGTTCGAGCTAAAGTGGCATCTATCGGAATATCATGATTTAAATCGCGCTTTCGTAGGCTGTTCACTACTCCGCTGAACGTCAAAGTTTTATAAAAATAATAAAATTATTCTCCAGTATAACATTCGCATCTCAATATCAGCGTTCGCCAACGACCATACCATGTTGAACACACCGGTTCTCGTCCGATCACCGAAGTAAAGCAACATTGGGCGCGGTCAGTACTTGGATGGGTGACCGCTTGGGAACACCGCGTGCCGTTGGCCCTCTTCTTTTTTGAATTTTTTTTCAATTTTCTAAATGTTATTTAAGTATTCGGTTGTTTTTCGTCTCTCCCTAACGTTTAATTGCGTGTTGATACAGTCGTTTGGCGTTTCATCCTCCACCCCTACGTACTTAACTTACATTTTTTCAATCAATATCAGATCTGTCGGTGTAATGCACGCCTCTCCTTTTTTGCAATTGCTTTTCTATTTGTTTAATGTTATTTAGCATTTAGATGTTCTTCGTCTGTTTTTGTGATATAACCTACCCCTCCCTACCCCTACCACGTTCATAAACCTATAATTTTGTTGGGATATAATCATTTGGCGTTTCATCCTCCCTCCCTCCCTCCCTCCCTCCCTGACATAATGCATGTTTGATGAGATTATTTTGCTTACATAACACATTTAAATATAAATTGCCTAGGATTATACTATTTTTTACGTTTTTTTTAAATTTATGTATCGTCGTTATTTATGTATTTTACCATTGTTATTAATTTGAATTTTCCCTCTTCAGTTCGAGCTAAAGTGGCATCTATCGGAATATTTCATGATTTAAATCGCGCTTTCGTAGGCTGTTCACTACTCCGCTGAACGTCAAAGTTTTATAAAAATAATAAAATTATTCTCCAGTATAAGATTCGCATCTCAATATCAGCGTTCGCCAACGACCATACCATGTTGAACACACCGGTTCTTGTCCGATCACCGAAGTTAAGCAACATTGGGCGCGGTCAGTACTTGGATGGGTGACCGCTTGGGAACACCGCGTGCCGTTGGCCCTCTTCTTTTTTGAATTTTTTTTCAATTTTCTAAATGTTATTTAAGTATTCGGTTTTTTTTCGTCTCTCCCTAACGTTTAATTGCGTGTTGATACAGTCGTTTGGCGTTTCATCCTCCACCCCTACGTACTTAACTTACATTTTTTCAATCAATATCAGATCTGTCGGTGTAATGCACGCCTCTCCTTTTTTGCAATTGCTTTTCTATTTGTTAAATGTTATTTAGCATTTAGATGTTCTTCGTCTGTTTTTGTGATATAACCTACCCCTCCCTACCCCTACCACGTTCATAAACCTATAATTTTGTTGGGATATAATCATTTGGCGTTTCATCCTCCCTCCCTCCCTCCCTGACATAATGCATGTTTGATGAGATTATTTTGCTTACATAACACATTTAAATATAAATTGCCTAGGATTATACTATTTTTTACGTTTTTTTTAAATTTATGTATCGTCGTTATTTATGTGTTTTACCATTGTTATTAATTTGAATTTTCCCTCTTCAGTTCGAGCTAAAGTGGCATCTATCGGAATATCATGATTTAAATCGCGCTTTCGTAGGCTGTTCACTACTCCGCTGAACGTCAAAGTTTTATAAAAATAATAAAATTATTCTCCAGTATAAGATTCGCATCTCAATATCAGCGTTCGCCAACGACCATACCATGTTGAACACACCGGTTCTCGTCCGATCACCGAAGTTATGCAACATTGGGCGCGGTCAGTACTTGGATGGGTGACCGCTTGGGAACACCGCGTGCCGTTGGCCCTCTTCTTTTTTGAATTTTTTTTCAATTTTCTAAATGTTATTTAAGTATTCGGTTGTTTTTCGTCTCTCCCTAACGTTTAATTGCGTGTTGATACAGTCGTTTGGCGTTTCATCCTCCACCCCTACGTACTTAACTTACATTTTTTCAATCAATATCAGATCTGTCGGTGTAATGCACGCCTCTCCTTTTTTGCAATTGCTTTTCTATTTGTTTAATGTTATTTAGCATTTAGATGTTCTTCGTCTGTTTTTGTGATATAACCTACCCCTCCCTACCCCTCCCTACCCCTACCACGTTCATAAACCTATAATTTTGTTGGGATATAATCATTTGGCGTTTCATCCTCCCTCCCTCCCTCCCTCCCTCCCTCCCTCCCTCCCTCCCTCCCTCCCTCCCTCCCTCCCTCCCTGACATAATGCATGTTTGATGAGATTATTTTGCTTACATAACACATTTAAATATAAATTGCCTAGGATTATACTATTTTTTACGTTTTTTTTAAATTTATGTATCGTCGTTATTTATGTATTTTACCATTGTTATTAATTTGAATTTTCCCTCTTCAGTTCGAGCTAAAGTGGCATCTATCGGAATATTTCATGATTTAAATCGCGCTTTCGTAGGCTGTTCACTACTCCGCTGAACGTCAAAGTTTTATAAAAATAATAAAATTATTCTCCAGTATAAGATTCGCATCTCAATATCAGCGTTCGCCAACGACCATACCATGTTGAACACACCGGTTCTCGTCCGATCACCGAAGTTAAGCAACATTGGGCGCGGTCAGTACTTGGATGGGTGACCGCTTGGGAACACCGCGTGCCGTTGGCCCTCTTCTTTTTTGAATTTTTTTTCAATTTTCTAAATGTTATTTAAGTATTCGGTTGTTTTTCGTCTCTCCCTAACGTTTAATTGCGTGTTGATACAGTCGTTTGGCGTTTCATCCTCCACCCCTACGTACTTAACTTACATTTTTTCAATCAATATCAGATCTGTCGGTGTAATGCACGCCTCTCCTTTTTTGCAATTGCTTTTCTATTTGTTAAATGTTATTTAGCATTTAGATGTTCTTCGTCTGTTTTTGTGATATAACCTACCCCTCCCTACCCCTACCACGTTCATAAACCTATAATTTTGTTGGGATATAATCATTTGGCGTTTCATCCTCCCTCCCTCCCTCCCTCCCTCCCTCCCTCCCTCCCTCCCTGACATAATGCATGTTTGATGAGATTATTTTGCTTACATAACACATTTAAATATAAATTGCCTAGGATTATACTATTTTTTACGTTTTTTTTAAATTTATGTATCGTCGTTATTTATGTGTTTTACCATTGTTATTAATTTGAATTTTCCCTCTTCAGTTCGAGCTAAAGTGGCATCTATCGGAATATTTCATGATTTAAATCGCGCTTTCGTAGGCTGTTCACTACTCCGCTGAACGTCAAAGTTTTATAAAAATAATAAAATTATTCTCCAGTATAAGATTTGCATCTCAATATCAGCGTTCGCCAACGACCATACCATGTTGAACACACCGGTTCTCGTCCGATCACCGAAGTTAAGCAACATTGGGCGCGGTCAGTACTTGGATGGGTGACCGCTTGGGAACACCGCGTGCCGTTGGCCCTCTTCTTTTTTGAATTTTTTTTCAATTTTCTAAATGTTATTTAAGTATTCGGTTGTTTTTCGTCTCTCCCTAACGTTTAATTGCGTGTTGATACAGTCGTTTGGCGTTTCATCCTCCACCCCTACGTACTTAACTTACATTTTTTCAATCAATATCAGATCTGTCGGTGTAATGCACGCCTCTCCTTTTTTGCAATTGCTTTTCTATTTGTTAAATGTTATTTAGCATTTAGATGTTCTTCGTCTGTTTTTGTGATATAACCTACCCCTCCCTACCCCTACCACGTTCATAAACCTATAATTTTGTTGGGATATAATCATTTGGCGTTTCATCCTCCCTCCCTCCCTCCCTCCCTCCCTCCCTCCCTCCCTCCCTGACATAATGCATGTTTGATGAGATTATTTTGCTTACATAACACATTTAAATATAAATTGCCTAGGATTATACTATTTTTTACGTTTTTTTTAAATTTATGTATCGTCGTTATTTATGTGTTTTACCATTGTTTTTAATTTGAATTTTCCCTCTTCAGTTCGAGCTAAAGTGGCATCTATCGGAATATTTCATGATTTAAATCGCGCTTTCGTAGGCTGTTCACTACTCCGCTGAACGTCAAAGTTTTATAAAAATAATAAAATTATTCTCCAGTATAAGATTTGCATCTCAATATCAGCGTTCGCCAACGACCATACCATGTTGAACACACCGGTTCTCGTCCGATCACCGAAGTTAAGCAACATTGGGCGCGGTCAGTACTTGGATGGGTGACCGCTTGGGAACACCGCGTGCCGTTGGCCCTCTTCTTTTTTGAATTTTTTTTCAATTTTCTAAATGTTATTTAAGTATTCGGTTGTTTTTCGTCTCTCCCTAACGTTTAATTGCGTGTTGATACAGTCGTTTGGCGTTTCATCCTCCACCCCTACGTACTTAACTTACATTTTTTCAATCAATATCAGATCTGTCGGTGTAATGCACGCCTCTCCTTTTTTGCAATTGCTTTTCTATTTGTTAAATGTTATTTAGCATTTAGATGTTCTTCGTCTGTTTTTGTGATATAACCTACCCCTCCCTACCCCTACCACGTTCATAAACCTATAATTTTGTTGGGATATAATCATTTGGCGTTTCATCCTCCCTCCCTCCCTCCCTCCCTCCCTCCCTCCCTCCCTCCCTCCCTCCCTGACATAATGCATGTTTGATGAGATTATTTTGCTTACATAACACATTTAAATATAAATTGCCTAGGATTATACTATTTTTTACGTTTTTTTTAAATTTATGTATCGTCGTTATTTATGTATTTTACCATTGTTATTAATTTGAATTTTCCCTCTTCAGTTCGAGCTAAAGTGGCATCTATCGGAATATTTCATGATTTAAATCGCGCTTTCGTAGGCTGTTCACTACTCCGCTGAACGTCAAAGTTTTATAAAAATAATAAAATTATTCTCCAGTATAAGATTCGCATCTCAATATCAGCGTTCGCCAACGACCATACCATGTTGAACACACCGGTTCTCGTCCGATCACCGAAGTTAAGCAACATTGGGCGCGGTCAGTACTTGGATGGGTGACCGCTTGGGAACACCGCGTGCCGTTGGCCCTCTTCTTTTTTGAATTTTTTTTCAATTTTCTAAATGTTATTTAAGTATTCGGTTGTTTTTCGTCTCTCCCTAACGTTTAATTGCGTGTTGATACAGTCGTTTGGCGTTTCATCCTCCACCCCTACGTACTTAACTTACATTTTTTCAATCAATATCAGATCTGTCGGTGTAATGCACGCCTCTCCTTTTTTGCAATTGCTTTTCTATTTGTTAAATGTTATTTAGCATTTAGATGTTCTTCGTCTGTTTTTGTGATATAACCTACCCCTCCCTACCCCTACCACGTTCATAAACCTATAATTTTGTTGGGATATAATCATTTGGCGTTTCATCCTCCCTCCCTCCCTCCCTCCCTCCCTCCCTCCCTGACATAATGCATGTTTGATGAGATTATTTTGCTTACATAACACATTTAAATATAAATTGCCTAGGATTATACTATTTTTTACGTTTTTTTTAAATTTATGTATCGTCGTTATTTATGTGTTTTACCATTGTTATTAATTTGAATTTTCCCTCTTCAGTTCGAGCTAAAGTGGCATCTTTCGGAATATTTCATGATTTAAATCGCGCTTTCGTAGGCTGTTCACTACTCCGCTGAACGTCAAAGTTTTATAAAAATAATAAAATTATTCTCCAGTATAAGATTTGCATCTCAATATCAGCGTTCGCCAACGACCATACCATGTTGAACACACCGGTTCTCGTCCGATCACCGAAGTTAAGCAACATTGGGCGCGGTCAGTACTTGGATGGGTGACCGCTTGGGAACACCGCGTGCCGTTGGCCCTCTTCTTTTTTGAATTTTTTTTCAATTTTCTAAATGTTATTTAAGTATTCGGTTGTTTTTCGTCTCTCCCTAACGTTTAATTGCGTGTTGATACAGTCGTTTGGCGTTTCATCCTCCACCCCTACGTACTTAACTTACATTTTTTCAATCAATATCAGATCTGTCGGTGTAATGCACGCCTCTCCTTTTTTGCAATTGCTTTTCTATTTGTTAAATGTTATTTAGCATTTAGATGTTCTTCGTCTGTTTTTGTGATATAACCTACCCCTCCCTACCCCTACCACGTTCATAAACCTATAATTTTGTTGGGATATAATCATTTGGCGTTTCATCCTCCCTCCCTCCCTCCCTCCCTCCCTCCCTCCCTCCCTGACATAATGCATGTTTGATGAGATTATTTTGCTTACATAACACATTTAAATATAAATTGCCTAGGATTATACTATTTTTTACGTTTTTTTTAAATTTATGTATCGTCGTTATTTATGTATTTTACCATTGTTATTAATTTGAATTTTCCCTCTTCAGTTCGAGCTAAAGTGGCATCTATCGGAATATTTCATGATTTAAATCGCGCTTTCGTAGGCTGTTCACTACTCCGCTGAACGTCAAAGTTTTAAAAAAATAATAAAATTATTCTCCAGTATAAGATTTGCATCTCAATATCAGCGTTCGCCAACGACCATACCATGTTGAACACACCGGTTCTCGTCCGATCACCGAAGTTAAGCAACATTGGGCGCGGTCAGTACTTGGATGGGTGACCGCTTGGGAACACCGCGTGCCGTTGGCCCTCTTCTTTTTTGAATTTTTTTTCAATTTTCTAAATGTTATTTAAGTATTCGGTTGTTTTTCGTCTCTCCCTAACGTTTAATTGCGTGTTGATACAGTCGTTTGGCGTTTCATCCTCCACCCCTACGTACTTAACTTACATTTTTTCAATCAATATCAGATCTGTCGGTGTAATGCACGCCTCTCCTTTTTTGCAATTGCTTTTCTATTTGTTAAATGTTATTTAGCATTTAGATGTTCTTCGTCTGTTTTTGTGATATAACCTACCCCTCCCTACCCCTACCACGTTCATAAACCTATAATTTTGTTGGGATATAATCATTTGGCGTTTCATCCTCCCTCCCTCCCTCCCTCCCTCCCTCCCTCCCTCCCTCCCTGACATAATGCATGTTTGATGAGATTATTTTGCTTACATAACACATTTAAATATAAATTGCCTAGGATTATACTATTTTTTACGTTTTTTTTAAATTTATGTATCGTCGTTATTTATGTATTTTACCATTGTTATTAATTTGAATTTTCCCTCTTCAGTTCGAGCTAAAGTGGCATCTATCGGAATATTTCATGATTTAAATCGCGCTTTCGTAGGCTGTTCACTACTCCGCTGAACGTCAAAGTTTTATAAAAATAATAAAACTATTCTCCAGTATAAGATTCGCATCTCAATATCAGCGTTCGCCAACGACCATACCATGTTGAACACACCGGTTCTCGTCCGATCACCGAAGTTAAGCAACATTGGGCGCGGTCAGTACTTGGATGGGTGACCGCTTGGGAACACCGCGTGCCGTTGGCCCTCTTCTTTTTTGAATTTTTTTTCAATTTTCTAAATGTTATTTAAGTATTCGGTTGTTTTTCGTCTCTCCCTAACGTTTAATGGCGTGTTGATACAGTCGTTTGGCGTTTCATCCTCCACCCCTACGTACTTAACTTACATTTTTTCAATCAATATCAGATCTGTCGGTGTAATGCACGCCTCTCCTTTTTTGCAATTGCTTTTCTATTTGTTAAATGTTATTTAGCATTTAGATGTTCTTCGTCTGTTTTTGTGATATAACCTACCCCTCCCTACCCCTACCACGTTCATAAACCTATAATTTTGTTGGGATATAATCATTTGGCGTTTCATCCTCCCTCCCTCCCTCCCTCCCTCCCTCCCTCCCTCCCTCCCTGACATAATGCATGTTTGATGAGATTATTTTGCTTACATAACACATTTAAATATAAATTGCCTAGGATTATACTATTTTTTACGTTTTTTTTAAATTTATGTATCGTCGTTATTTATGTGTTTTACCATTGTTATTAATTTGAATTTTCCCTCTTCAGTTCGAGCTAAAGTGGCATCTATCGGAATATCATGATTTAAATCGCGCTTTCGTAGGCTGTTCACTACTCCGCTGAACGTCAAAGTTTTATAAAAATAATAAAATTATTCTCCAGTATAAGATTCGCATCTCAATATCAGCGTTCGCCAACGACCATACCATGTTGAACACACCGGTTCTCGTCCGATCACCGAAGTTAAGCAACATTGGGCGCGGTCAGTACTTGGATGAGTGACCGCTTGGGAACACCGCGTGCCGTTGGCCCTCTTCTTTTTTGAATTTTTTTTCAATTTTCTAAATGTTATTTAAGTATTCGGTTGTTTTTCGTCTCTCCCTAACGTTTAATTGCGTGTTGATACAGTCGTTTGGCGTTTCATCCTCCACCCCTACGTACTTAACTTACATTTTTTCAATCAATTTCAGATCTGTCGGTGTAATGCACGCCTCTCCTTTTTTGCAATTGCTTTTCTATTTGTTAAATGTTATTTAGCATTTAGATGTTCTTGGTCTGTTTTTGTGATATAACCTACCCCTCCCTACCCCTACCACGTTCATAAACCTATAATTTTGTTGGGATATAATCATTTGGCGTTTCATCCTCCCTCCCTCCCTCCCTCCCTCCCTCCCTCCCTCCCTGACATAATGCATGTTTGATGAGATTATTTTGCTTACATAACACATTTAAATATAAATTGCCTAGGATTATACTATTTTTTACGTTTTTTTTAAATTTATGTATCGTCGTTATTTATGTATTTTACCATTGTTATTAATTTGAATTTTCCCTCTTCAGTTCGAGCTAAAGTGGCATCTATCGGAATATTTCATGATTTAAATCGCGCTTTCGTAGGCTGTTCACTACTCCGCTGAACGTCAAAGTTTTATAAAAATAATAAAATTATTCTCCAGTATAAGATTCGCATCTCAATATCAGCGTTCGCCAACGACCATACCATGTTGAACACACCGGTTCTCGTCCGATCACCGAAGTTAAGCAACATTGGGCGCGGTCAGTACTTGGATGGGTGACCGCTTGGGAACACCGCGTGCCGTTGGCCCTCTTCTTTTTTGATTTTTTTTTCAATTTTCTAAATGTTATTTAAGTATTCGGTTGTTTTTCGTCTCTCCCTAACGTTTAATTGCGTGTTGATACAGTCGTTTGGCGTTTCATCCTCCACCCCTACGTACTTAACTTACATTTTTTCAATCAATATCAGATCTGTCGGTGTAATGCACGCCTCTCCTTTTTTGCAATTGCTTTTCTATTTGTTAAATGTTATTTAGCATTTAGATGTTCTTCGTCTGTTTTTGTGATATAACCTACCCCTCCCTACCCCTACCACGTTCATAAACCTATAATTTTGTTGGGATATAATCATTTGGCGTTTCATCCTCCCTCCCTCCCTCCCTCCCTCCCTCCCTCCCTCCCTCCCTGACATAATGCATGTTTGATGAGATTATTTTGCTTACATAACACATTTAAATATAAATTGCCTAGGATTATACTATTTTTTACGTTTTTTTTAAATTTATGTATCGTCGTTATTTATGTGTTTTACCATTGTTATTAATTTGAATTTTCCCTCTTCAGTTCGAGCTAAAGTGGCATCTATCGGAATATTTCATGATTTAAATCGCGCTTTCGTAGGCTGTTCACTACTCCGCTGAACGTCAAAGTTTTATAAAAATAATAAAATTATTCTCCAGTATAAGATTTGCATCTCAATATCAGCGTTCGCCAACGACCATACCATGTTGAACACACCGGTTCTCGTCCGATCACCGAAGTTAAGCAACATTGGGCGCGGTCAGTACTTGGATGGGTGACCGCTTGGGAACACCGCGTGCCGTTGGCCCTCTTCTTTTTTGAATTTTTTTTCAATTTTCTAAATGTTATTTAAGTATTCGGTTGTTTTTCGTCTCTCCCTAACGTTTAATTGCGTGTTGATACAGTCGTTTGGCGTTTCATCCTCCACCCCTACGTACTTAACTTACATTTTTTCAATCAATATCAGATCTGTCGGTGTAATGCACGCCTCTCCTTTTTTGCAATTGCTTTTCTATTTGTTAAATGTTATTTAGCATTTAGATGTTCTTCGTCTGTTTTTGTGATATAACCTACCCCTCCCTACCCCTACCACGTTCATAAACCTATAATTTTGTTGGGATATAATCATTTGGCGTTTCATCCTCCCTCCCTCCCTCCCTCCCTCCCTCCCTCCCTCCCTCCCTCCCTCCCTCCCTCCCTCCCTGACATAATGCATGTTTGATGAGATTATTTTGCTTACATAACACATTTAAATATAAATTGCCTAGGATTATACTATTTTTTACGTTTTTTTTAAATTTATGTATCGTCGTTATTTATGTATTTTACCATTGTTATTAATTTGAATTTTCCCTCTTCAGTTCGAGCTAAAGTGGCATCTATCGGAATATTTCATGATTTAAATCGCGCTTTCGTAGGCTGTTCACTACTCCGCTGAACGTCAAAGTTTTATAAAAATAATAAAATTATTCTCCAGTATAAGATTCGCATCTCAATATCAGCGTTCGCCAACGACCATACCATGTTGAACACACCGGTTCTCGTCCGATCACCGAAGTTAAGCAACATTGGGCGCGGTCAGTACTTGGATGGGTGACCGCTTGGGAACACCGCGTGCCGTTGGCCCTCTTCTTTTTTGAATTTTTTTTCAATTTTCTAAATGTTATTTAAGTATTCGGTTGTTTTTCGTCTCTCCCTAACGTTTAATTGCGTGTTGATACAGTCGTTTGGCGTTTCATCCTCCACCCCTACGTACTTAACTTACATTTTTTCAATCAATATCAGATCTGTCGGTGTAATGCACGCCTCTCCTTTTTTGCAATTGCTTTTCTATTTGTTAAATGTTATTTAGCATTTAGATGTTCTTCGTCTGTTTTTGTGATATAACCTACCCCTCCCTACCCCTACCACGTTCATAAACCTATAATTTTGTTGGGATATAATCATTTGGCGTTTCATCCTCCCTCCCTCCCTCCCTCCCTCCCTCCCTCCCTGACATAATGCATGTTTGATGAGATTATTTTGCTTACATAACACATTTAAATATAAATTGCCTAGGATTATACTATTTTTTACGTTTTTTTTAAATTTATGTATCGTCGTTATTTATGTGTTTTACCATTGTTATTAATTTGAATTTTCCCTCTTCAGTTCGAGCTAAAGTGGCATCTATCGGAATATTTCATGATTTAAATCGCGCTTTCGTAGGCTGTTCACTACTCCGCTGAACGTCAAAGTTTTATAAAAATAATAAAATTATTCTCCAGTATAAGATTTGCATCTCAATATCAGCGTTCGCCAACGACCATACCATGTTGAACACACCGGTTCTCGTCCGATCACCGAAGTTAAGCAACATTGGGCGCGGTCAGTACTTGGATGGGTGACCGCTTGGGAACACCGCGTGCCGTTGGCCCTCTTCTTTTTTGAATTTTTTTTCAATTTTCTAAATGTTATTTAAGTATTCGGTTGTTTTTCGTCTCTCCCTAACGTTTAATTGCGTGTTGATACAGTCGTTTGGCGTTTCATCCTCCACCCCTACGTACTTAACTTACATTTTTTCAATCAATATCAGATCTGTCGGTGTAATGCACGCCTCTCCTTTTTTGCAATTGCTTTTCTATTTGTTAAATGTTATTTAGCATTTAGATGTTCTTCGTCTGTTTTTGTGATATAACCTACCCCTCCCTACCCCTACCACGTTCATAAACCTATAATTTTGTTGGGATATAATCATTTGGCGTTTCATCCTCCCTCCCTCCCTCCCTCCCTCCCTCCCTCCCTCCCTGACATAATGCATGTTTGATGAGATTATTTTGCTTACATAACACATTTAAATATAAATTGCCTAGGATTATACTATTTTTTACGTTTTTTTTAAATTTATGTATCGTCGTTATTTATGTATTTTACCATTGTTATTAATTTGAATTTTCCCTCTTCAGTTCGAGCTAAAGTGGCATCTATCGGAATATTTCATGATTTAAATCGCGCTTTCGTAGGCTGTTCACTACTCCGCTGAACGTCAAAGTTTTATAAAAATAATAAAATTATTCTCCAGTATAAGATTCGCATCTCAATATCAGCGTTCGCCAACGACCATACCATGTTGAACACACCGGTTCTCGTCCGATCACCGAAGTTAAGCAACATTGGGCGCGGTCAGTACTTGGATGGGTGACCGCTTGGGAACACCGCGTGCCGTTGGCCCTCTTCTTTTTTTAATTTTTTTTCAATTTTCTAAATGTTATTTAAGTATTCGGTTGTTTTTCGTCTCTCCCTAACGTTTAATTGCGTGTTGATACAGTCGTTTGGCGTTTCATCCTCCACCCCTACGTACTTAACTTACATTTTTTCAATCAATATCAGATCTGTCGGTGTAATGCACGCCTCTCCTTTTTTGCAATTGCTTTTCTATTTGTTAAATGTTATTTAGCATTTAGATGTTCTTCGTCTGTTTTTGTGATATAACCTACCCCTCCCTACCCCTACCACGTTCATAAACCTATAATTTTGTTGGGATATAATCATTTGGCGTTTCATCCTCCCTCCCTCCCTCCCTCCCTCCCTCCCTCCCTCCCTCCCTGACATAATGCATGTTTGATGAGATTATTTTGCTTACATAACACATTTAAATATAAATTGCCTAGGATTATACTATTTTTTACGTTTTTTTTAAATTTATGTATCGTCGTTATTTATGTGTTTTACCATTGTTATTAATTTGAATTTTCCCTCTTCAGTTCGAGCTAAAGTGGCATCTATCGGAATATTTCATGATTTAAATCGCGCTTTCGTAGGCTGTTCACTACTCCGCTGAACGTCAAAGTTTTATAAAAATAATAAAATTATTCTCCAGTATAAGATTCGCATCTCAATATCAGCGTTCGCCAACGACCATACCATGTTGAACACACCGGTTCTCGTCCGATCACCGAAGTTAAGCAACATTGGGCGCGGTCAGTACTTGGATGGGTGACCGCTTGGGAACACCGCGTGCCGTTGGCCCTCTTCTTTTTTGAATTTTTTTTCAATTTTCTAAATGTTATTTAAGTATTCGGTTGTTTTTCGTCTCTCCCTAACGTTTAATTGCGTGTTGATACAGTCGTTTGGCGTTTCATCCTCCACCCCTACGTACTTAACTTACATTTTTTCAATCAATATCAGATCTGTCGGTGTAATGCACGCCTCTCCTTTTTTGCAATTGCTTTTCTATTTGTTAAATGTTATTTAGCATTTAGATGTTCTTCGTCTGTTTTTGTGATATAACCTACCCCTCCCTACCCCTACCACGTTCATAAACCTATAATTTTGTTGGGATATAATCATTTGGCGTTTCATCCTCCCTCCCTCCCTCCCTCCCTCCCTCCCTCCCTCCCTCCCTCCCTCCCTCCCTCCCTCCCTGACATAATGCATGTTTGATGAGATTATTTTGCTTACATAACACATTTAAATATAAATTGCCTAGGATTATACTATTTTTTACGTTTTTTTTAAATTTATGTATCGTCGTTATTTATGTATTTTACCATTGTTATTAATTTGAATTTTCCCTCTTCAGTTCGAGCTAAAGTGGCATCTATCGGAATATTTCATGATTTAAATCGCGCTTTCGTAGGCTGTTCACTACTCCGCTGAACGTCAAAGTTTTATAAAAATAATAAAATTATTCTCCAGTATAAGATTCGCATCTCAATATCAGCGTTCGCCAACGACCATACCATGTTGAACACACCGGTTCTCGTCCGATCACCGAAGTTAAGCAACATTGGGCGCGGTCAGTACTTGGATGGGTGACCGCTTGGGAACACCGCGTGCCGTTGGCCCTCTTCTTTTTTGAATTTTTTTTCAATTTTCTAAATGTTATTTAAGTATTCGGTTGTTTTTCGTCTCTCCCTAACGTTTAATTGCGTGTTGATACAGTCGTTTGGCGTTTCATCCTCCACCCCTACGTACTTAACTTACATTTTTTCAATCAATATCAGATCTGTCGGTGTAATGCACGCCTCTCCTTTTTTGCAATTGCTTTTCTATTTGTTAAATGTTATTTAGCATTTAGATGTTCTTCGTCTGTTTTTGTGATATAACCTACCCCTCCCTACCCCTACCACGTTCATAAACCTATAATTTTGTTGGGATATAATCATTTGGCGTTTCATCCTCCCTCCCTCCCTCCCTCCCTCCCTCCCTCCCTGACATAATGCATGTTTGATGAGATTATTTTGCTTACATAACACATTTAAATATAAATTGCCTAGGATTATACTATTTTTTACGTTTTTTTTAAATTTATGTATCGTCGTTATTTATGTGTTTTACCATTGTTATTAATTTGAATTTTCCCTCTTCAGTTCGAGCTAAAGTGGCATCTATCGGAATATTTCATGATTTAAATCGCGCTTTCGTAGGCTGTTCACTACTCCGCTGAACGTCAAAGTTTTATAAAAATAATAAAATTATTCTCCAGTATAAGATTTGCATCTCAATATCAGCGTTCGCCAACGACCATACCATGTTGAACACACCGGTTCTCGTCCGATCACCGAAGTTAAGCAACATTGGGCGCGGTCAGTACTTGGATGGGTGACCGCTTGGGAACACCGCGTGCCGTTGGCCCTCTTCTTTTTTGAATTTTTTTTCAATTTTCTAAATGTTATTTAAGTATTCGGTTGTTTTTCGTCTCTCCCTAACGTTTAATTGCGTGTTGATACAGTCGTTTGGCGTTTCATCCTCCACCCCTACGTACTTAACTTACATTTTTTCAATCAATATCAGATCTGTCGGTGTAATGCACGCCTCTCCTTTTTTGCAATTGCTTTTCTATTTGTTAAATGTTATTTAGCATTTAGATGTTCTTCGTCTGTTTTTGTGATATAACCTACCCCTCCCTACCCCTACCACGTTCATAAACCTATAATTTTGTTGGGATATAATCATTTGGCGTTTCATCCTCCCTCCCTCCCTCCCTCCCTCCCTCCCTCCCTCCCTGACATAATGCATGTTTGATGAGATTATTTTGCTTACATAACACATTTAAATATAAATTGCCTAGGATTATACTATTTTTTACGTTTTTTTTAAATTTATGTATCGTCGTTATTTATGTATTTTACCATTGTTATTAATTTGAATTTTCCCTCTTCAGTTCGAGCTAAAGTGGCATCTATCGGAATATTTCATGATTTAAATCGCGCTTTCGTAGGCTGTTCACTACTCCGCTGAACGTCAAAGTTTTATAAAAATAATAAAATTATTCTCCAGTATAAGATTCGCATCTCAATATCAGCGTTCGCCAACGACCATACCATGTTGAACACACCGGTTCTCGTCCGATCACCGAAGTTAAGCAACATTGGGCGCGGTCAGTACTTGGATGGGTGACCGCTTGGGAACACCGCGTGCCGTTGGCCCTCTTCTTTTTTTAATTTTTTTTCAATTTTCTAAATGTTATTTAAGTATTCGGTTGTTTTTCGTCTCTCCCTAACGTTTAATTGCGTGTTGATACAGTCGTTTGGCGTTTCATCCTCCACCCCTACGTACTTAACTTACATTTTTTCAATCAATATCAGATCTGTCGGTGTAATGCACGCCTCTCCTTTTTTGCAATTGCTTTTCTATTTGTTAAATGTTATTTAGCATTTAGATGTTCTTCGTCTGTTTTTGTGATATAACCTACCCCTCCCTACCCCTACCACGTTCATAAACCTATAATTTTGTTGGGATATAATCATTTGGCGTTTCATCCTCCCTCCCTCCCTCCCTCCCTCCCTCCCTCCCTCCCTCCCTGACATAATGCATGTTTGATGAGATTATTTTGCTTACATAACACATTTAAATATAAATTGCCTAGGATTATACTATTTTTTACGTTTTTTTTAAATTTATGTATCGTCGTTATTTATGTGTTTTACCATTGTTATTAATTTGAATTTTCCCTCTTCAGTTCGAGCTAAAGTGGCATCTATCGGAATATTTCATGATTTAAATCGCGCTTTCGTAGGCTGTTCACTACTCCGCTGAACGTCAAAGTTTTATAAAAATAATAAAATTATTCTCCAGTATAAGATTCGCATCTCAATATCAGCGTTCGCCAACGACCATACCATGTTGAACACACCGGTTCTCGTCCGATCACCGAAGTTAAGCAACATTGGGCGCGGTCAGTACTTGGATGGGTGACCGCTTGGGAACACCGCGTGCCGTTGGCCCTCTTCTTTTTTGAATTTTTTTTCAATTTTCTAAATGTTATTTAAGTATTCGGTTGTTTTTCGTCTCTCCCTAACGTTTAATTGCGTGTTGATACAGTCGTTTGGCGTTTCATCCTCCACCCCTACGTACTTAACTTACATTTTTTCAATCAATATCAGATCTGTCGGTGTAATGCACGCCTCTCCTTTTTTGCAATTGCTTTTCTATTTGTTAAATGTTATTTAGCATTTAGATGTTCTTCGTCTGTTTTTGTGATATAACCTACCCCTCCCTACCCCTACCACGTTCATAAACCTATAATTTTGTTGGGATATAATCATTTGGCGTTTCATCCTCCCTCCCTCCCTCCCTCCCTCCCTCCCTCCCTCCCTCCCTGACATAATGCATGTTTGATGAGATTATTTTGCTTACATAACACATTTAAATATAAATTGCCTAGGATTATACTATTTTTTACGTTTTTTTTAAATTTATGTATCGTCGTTATTTATGTGTTTTACCATTGTTATTAATTTGAATTTTCCCTCTTCAGTTCGAGCTAAAGTGGCATCTATCGGAATATTTCATGATTTAAATCGCGCTTTCGTAGGCTGTTCACTACTCCGCTGAACGTCAAAGTTTTATAAAAATAATAAAATTATTCTCCAGTATAAGATTCGCATCTCAATATCAGCGTTCGCCAACGACCATACCATGTTGAACACACCGGTTCTCGTCCGATCACCGAAGTTAAGCAACATTGGGCGCGGTCAGTACTTGGATGGGTGACCGCTTGGGAACACCGCGTGCCGTTGGCCCTCTTCTTTTTTGAATTTTTTTTCAATTTTCTAAATGTTATTTAAGTATTCGGTTGTTTTTCGTCTCTCCCTAACGTTTAATTGCGTGTTGATACAGTCGTTTGGCGTTTCATCCTCCACCCCTACGTACTTAACTTACATTTTTTCAATCAATATCAGATCTGTCGGTGTAATGCACGCCTCTCCTTTTTTGCAATTGCTTTTCTATTTGTTAAATGTTATTTAGCATTTAGATGTTCTTCGTCTGTTTTTGTGATATAACCTACCCCTCCCTACCCCTACCACGTTCATAAACCTATAATTTTGTTGGGATATAATCATTTGGCGTTTCATCCTCCCTCCCTCCCTCCCTCCCTCCCTGACATAATGCATGTTTGATGAGATTATTTTGCTTACATAACACATTTAAATATAAATTGCCTAGGATTATACTATTTTTTACGTTTTTTTTAAATTTATGTATCGTCGTTATTTATGTATTTTACCATTGTTATTAATTTGAATTTTCCCTCTTCAGTTCGAGCTAAAGTGGCATCTATCGGAATATTTCATGATTTAAATCGCGCTTTCGTAGGCTGTTCACTACTCCGCTGAACGTCAAAGTTTTATAAAAATAATAAAATTATTCTCCAGTATAAGATTCGCATCTCAATATCAGCGTTCGCCAACGACCATACCATGTTGAACACACCGGTTCTCGTCCGATCACCGAAGTTAAGCAACATTGGGCGCGGTCAGTACTTGGATGGGTGACCGCTTGGGAACACCGCGTGCCGTTGGCCCTCTTCTTTTTTGAATTTTTTTTCAATTTTCTAAATGTTATTTAAGTATTCGGTTGTTTTTCGTCTCTCCCTAACGTTTAATTGCGTGTTGATACAGTCGTTTGGCGTTTCATCCTCCACCCCTACGTACTTAACTTACATTTTTTCAATCAATATCAGATCTGTCGGTGTAATGCACGCCTCTCCTTTTTTGCAATTGCTTTTCTATTTGTTAAATGTTATTTAGCATTTAGATGTTCTTCGTCTGTTTTTGTGATATAACCTACCCCTCCCTACCCCTACCACGTTCATAAACCTATAATTTTGTTGGGATATAATCATTTGGCGTTTCATCCTCCCTCCCTCCCTCCCTCCCTCCCTCCCTCCCTCCCTCCCTGACATAATGCATGTTTGATGAGATTATTTTGCTTACATAACACATTTAAATATAAATTGCCTAGGATTATACTATTTTTTACGTTTTTTTTAAATTTATGTATCGTCGTTATTTATGTGTTTTACCATTGTTATTAATTTGAATTTTCCCTCTTCAGTTCGAGCTAAAGTGGCATCTATCGGAATATTTCATGATTTAAATCGCGCTTTCGTAGGCTGTTCACTACTCCGCTGAACGTCAAAGTTTTATAAAAATAATAAAATTATTCTCCAGTATAAGATTCGCATCTCAATATCAGCGTTCGCCAACGACCATACCATGTTGAACACACCGGTTCTCGTCCGATCACCGAAGTTAAGCAACATTGGGCGCGGTCAGTACTTGGATGGGTGACCGCTTGGGAACACCGCGTGCCGTTGGCCCTCTTCTTTTTTGAATTTTTTTTCAATTTTCTAAATGTTATTTAAGTATTCGGTTGTTTTTCGTCTCTCCCTAACGTTTAATTGCGTGTTGATACAGTCGTTTGGCGTTTCATCCTCCACCCCTACGTACTTAACTTACATTTTTTCAATCAATATCAGATCTGTCGGTGTAATGCACGCCTCTCCTTTTTTGCAATTGCTTTTCTATTTGTTTAATGTTATTTAGCATTTAGATGTTCTTCGTCTGTTTTTGTGATATAACCTACCCCTCCCTACCCCTACCACGTTCATAAACCTATAATTTTGTTGGGATATAATCATTTGGCGTTTCATCCTCCCTCCCTCCCTCCCTCCCTCCCTGACATAATGCATGTTTGATGAGATTATTTTGCTTACATAACACATTTAAATATAAATTGCCTAGGATTATACTATTTTTTACGTTTTTTTAAAATTTATGTATCGTCGTTATTTATGTATTTTACCATTGTTATTAATTTGAATTTTCCCTCTTCAGTTCGAGCTAAAGTGGCATCTATCGGAATATTTCATGATTTAAATCGCGCTTTCGTAGGCTGTTCACTACTCCGCTGAACGTCAAAGTTTTATAAAAATAATAAAATTATTCTCCAGTATAAGATTCGCATCTCAATATCAGCGTTCGCCAACGACCATACCATGTTGAACACACCGGTTCTCGTCCGATCACCGAAGTTAAGCAACATTGGGCGCGGTCAGTACTTGGATGGGTGACCGCTTGGGAACACCGCGTGCCGTTGGCCCTCTTCTTTTTTGAATTTTTTTTCAATTTTCTAAATGTTATTTAAGTATTCGGTTGTTTTTCGTCTCTCCCTAACGTTTAATTGCGTGTTGATACAGTCGTTTGGCGTTTCATCCTCCACCCCTACGTACTTAACTTACATTTTTTCAATCAATATCAGATCTGTCGGTGTAATGCACGCCTCTCCTTTTTTGCAATTGCTTTTCTATTTGTTTAATGTTATTTAGCATTTAGATGTTCTTCGTCTGTTTTTGTGATATAACCTACCCCTCCCTACCCCTACCACGTTCATAAACCTATAATTTTGTTGGGATATAATCATTTGGCGTTTCATCCTCCCTCCCTCCCTCCCTCCCTCCCTGACATAATGCATGTTTGATGAGATTATTTTGCTTACATAACACATTTAAATATAAATTGCCTAGGATTATACTATTTTTTACGTTTTTTTTAAATTTATGTATCGTCGTTATTTATGTGTTTTACCATTGTTATTAATTTGAATTTTCCCTCTTCAGTTCGAGCTAAAGTGGCATCTATCGGAATATTTCATGATTTAAATCGCGCTTTCGTAGGCTGTTCACTACTCCGCTGAACGTCAAAGTTTTATAAAAATAATAAAATTATTCTCCAGTATAAGATTCGCATCTCAATATCAGCGTTCGCCAACGACCATACCATGTTGAACACACCGGTTCTCGTCCGATCACCGAAGTTAAGCAACATTGGGCGCGGTCAGTACTTGGATGGGTGACCGCTTGGGAACACCGCGTGCCGTTGGCCCTCTTCTTTTTTGAATTTTTTTTCAATTTTCTAAATGTTATTTAAGTATTCGGTTGTTTTTCGTCTCTCCCTAACGTTTAATTGCGTGTTGATACAGTCGTTTGGCGTTTCATCCTCCACCCCTACGTACTTAACTTACATTTTTTCAATCAATATCAGATCTGTCGGTGTAATGCACGCCTCTCCTTTTTTGCAATTGCTTTTCTATTTGTTAAATGTTATTTAGCATTTAGATGTTCTTCGTCTGTTTTTGTGATATAACCTACCCCTCCCTACCCCTACCACGTTCATAAACCTATAATTTTGTTGGGATATAATCATTTGGCGTTTCATCCTCCCTCCCTCCCTCCCTCCCTCCCTCCCTCCCTCCCTGACATAATGCATGTTTGATGAGATTATTTTGCTTACATAACACATTTAAATATAAATTGCCTAGGATTATACTATTTTTTACGTTTTTTTTAAATTTATGTATCGTCGTTATTTATGTGTTTTACCATTGTTATTAATTTGAATTTTCCCTCTTCAGTTCGAGCTAAAGTGGCATCTATCGGAATATTTCATGATTTAAATTCGCGCTTTCGTAGGCTGTTCACTACTCCGCTGAACGTCAAAGTTTTATAAAAATAATAAAATTATTCTCCAGTATAAGATTCGCATCTCAATATCAGCGTTCGCCAACGACCATACCATGTTGAACACACCGGTTCTCGTCCGATCACCGAAGTTAAGCAACATTGGGCGCGGTCAGTACTTGGATGGGTGACCGCTTGGGAACACCGCGTGCCGTTGGCCCTCTTCTTTTTTGAATTTTTTTTCAATTTTCTAAATGTTATTTAAGTATTCGGTTGTTTTTCGTCTCTCCCTAACGTTTAATTGCGTGTTGATACAGTCGTTTGGCGTTTCATCCTCCACCCCTACGTACTTAACTTACATTTTTTCAATCAATATCAGATCTGTCGGTGTAATGCACGCCTCTCCTTTTTTGCAATTGCTTTTCTATTTGTTAAATGTTATTTAGCATTTAGATGTTCTTCGTCTGTTTTTGTGATATAACCTACCCCTCCCTACCCCTACCACGTTCATAAACCTATAATTTTGTTGGGATATAATCATTTGGCGTTTCATCCTCCCTCCCTCCCTCCCTCCCTCCCTCCCTCCCTCCCTCCCTGACATAATGCATGTTTGATGAGATTATTTTGCTTACATAACACATTTAAATATAAATTGCCTAGGATTATACTATTTTTTACGTTTTTTTTAAATTTATGTATCGTCGTTATTTATGTATTTTACCATTGTTATTAATTTGAATTTTCCCTCTTCAGTTCGAGCTAAAGTGGCATCTATCGGAATATTTCATGATTTAAATCGCGCTTTCGTAGGCTGTTCACTACTCCGCTGAACGTCAAAGTTTTATAAAAATAATAAAATTATTCTCCAGTATAAGATTCGCATCTCAATATCAGCGTTCGCCAACGACCATACCATGTTGAACACACCGGTTCTCGTCCGATCACCGAAGTTAAGCAACATTGGGCGCGGTCAGTACTTGGATGGGTGACCGCTTGGGAACACCGCGTGCCGTTGGCCCTCTTCTTTTTTGAATTTTTTTTCAATTTTCTAAATGTTATTTAAGTATTCGGTTGTTTTTCGTCTCTCCCTAACGTTTAATTGCGTGTTGATACAGTCGTTTGGCGTTTCATCCTCCACCCCTACGTACTTAACTTACATTTTTTCAATCAATATCAGATCTGTCGGTGTAATGCACGCCTCTCCTTTTTTGCAATTGCTTTTCTATTTGTTAAATGTTATTTAGCATTTAGATGTTCTTCGTCTGTTTTTGTGATATAACCTACCCCTCCCTACCCCTACCACGTTCATAAACCTATAATTTTGTTGGGATATAATCATTTGGCGTTTCATCCTCCCTCCCTCCCTCCCTCCCTCCCTCCCTGACATAATGCATGTTTGATGAGATTATTTTGCTTACATAACACATTTAAATATAAATTGCCTAGGATTATACTATTTTTTACGTTTTTTTTAAATTTATGTATCGTCGTTATTTATGTGTTTTACCATTGTTATTAATTTGAATTTTCCCTCTTCAGTTCGAGCTAAAGTGGCATCTATCGGAATATTTCATGATTTAAATCGCGCTTTCGTAGGCTGTTCACTACTCCGCTGAACGTCAAAGTTTTATAAAAATAATAAAATTATTCTCCAGTATAAGATTCGCATCTCAATATCAGCGTTCGCCAACGACCATACCATGTTGAACACACCGGTTCTCGTCCGATCACCGAAGTTAAGCAACATTGGGCGCGGTCAGTACTTGGATGGGTGACCGCTTGGGAACACCGCGTGCCGTTGGCCCTCTTCTTTTTTGAATTTTTTTTCAATTTTCTAAATGTTATTTAAGTATTCGGTTGTTTTTCGTCTCTCCCTAACGTTTAATTGCGTGTTGATACAGTCGTTTGGCGTTTCATCCTCCACCCCTACGTACTTAACTTACATTTTTTCAATCAATATCAGATCTGTCGGTGTAATGCACGCCTCTCCTTTTTTGCAATTGCTTTTCTATTTGTTAAATGTTATTTAGCATTTAGATGTTCTTCGTCTGTTTTTGTGATATAACCTACCCCTCCCTACCCCTACCACGTTCATAAACCTATAATTTTGTTGGGATATAATCATTTGGCGTTTCATCCTCCCTCCCTCCCTCCCTCCCTCCCTCCCTCCCTCCCTGACATAATGCATGTTTGATGAGATTATTTTGCTTACATAACACATTTAAATATAAATTGCCTAGGATTATACTATTTTTTACGTTTTTTTTAAATTTATGTATCGTCGTTATTTATGTATTTTACCATTGTTATTAATTTGAATTTTCCCTCTTCAGTTCGAGCTAAAGTGGCATCTATCGGAACATTTCATGATTTAAATCGCGCTTTCGTAGGCTGTTCACTACTCCGCTGAACGTCAAAGTTTTATAAAAATAATAAAATTATTCTCCAGTATAAGATTCGCATCTCAATATCAGCGTTCGCCAACGACCATACCATGTTGAACACACCGGTTCTCGTCCGATCACCGAAGTTAAGCAACATTGGGCGCGGTCAGTACTTGGATGGGTGACCGCTTGGGAACACCGCGTGCCGTTGGCCCTCTTCTTTTTTGAATTTTTTTTCAATTTTCTAAATGTTATTTAAGTATTCGGTTGTTTTTCGTCTCTCCCTAACGTTTAATTGCGTGTTGATACAGTCGTTTGGCGTTTCATCCTCCACCCCTACGTACTTAACTTACATTTTTTCAATCAATATCAGATCTGTCGGTGTAATGCACGCCTCTCCTTTTTTGCAATTGCTTTTCTATTTGTTAAATGTTATTTAGCATTTAGATGTTCTTCGTCTGTTTTTGTGATATAACCTACCCCTCCCTACCCCTACCACGTTCATAAACCTATAATTTTGTTGGGATATAATCATTTGGCGTTTCATCCTCCCTCCCTCCCTCCCTCCCTCCCTCCCTCCCTCCCTCCCTGACATAATGCATGTTTGATGAGATTATTTTGCTTACATAACACATTTAAATATAAATTGCCTAGGATTATACTATTTTTTACGTTTTTTTTAAATTTATGTATCGTCGTTATTTATGTGTTTTACCATTGTTATTAATTTGAATTTTCCCTCTTCAGTTCGAGCTAAAGTGGCATCTATCGGAATATTTCATGATTTAAATCGCGCTTTCGTAGGCTGTTCACTACTCCGCTGAACGTCAAAGTTTTATAAAAATAATAAAATTATTCTCCAGTATAAGATTTGCATCTCAATATCAGCGTTCGCCAACGACCATACCATGTTGAACACACCGGTTCTCGTCCGATCACCGAAGTTAAGCAACATTGGGCGCGGTCAGTACTTGGATGGGTGACCGCTTGGGAACACCGCGTGCCGTTGGCCCTCTTCTTTTTTGAATTTTTTTTCAATTTTCTAAATGTTATTTAAGTATTCGGTTGTTTTTCGTCTCTCCCTAACGTTTAATTGCGTGTTGATACAGTCGTTTGGCGTTTCATCCTCCACCCCTACGTACTTAACTTACATTTTTTCAATCAATATCAGATCTGTCGGTGTAATGCACGCCTCTCCTTTTTTGCAATTGCTTTTCTATTTGTTAAATGTTATTTAGCATTTAGATGTTCTTCGTCTGTTTTTGTGATATAACCTACCCCTCCCTACCCCTACCACGTTCATAAACCTATAATTTTGTTGGGATATAATCATTTGGCGTTTCATCCTCCCTCCCTCCCTCCCTCCCTCCCTCCCTGACATAATGCATGTTTGATGAGATTATTTTGCTTACATAACACATTTAAATATAAATTGCCTAGGATTATACTATTTTTTACGTTTTTTTTAAATTTATGTATCGTCGTTATTTATGTATTTTACCATTGTTATTAATTTGAATTTTCCCTCTTCAGTTCGAGCTAAAGTGGCATCTATCGGAATATTTCATGATTTAAATCGCGCTTTCGTAGGCTGTTCACTACTCCGCTGAACGTCAAAGTTTTATAAAAATAATAAAATTATTCTCCAGTATAAGATTCGCATCTCAATATCAGCGTTCGCCAACGACCATACCATGTTGAACACACCGGTTCTCGTCCGATCACCGAAGTTAAGCAACATTGGGCGCGGTCAGTACTTGGATGGGTGACCGCTTGGGAACACCGCGTGCCGTTGGCCCTCTTCTTTTTTGAATTTTTTTTCAATTTTTTAAATGTTATTTAAGTATTCGGTTGTTTTTCGTCTCTCCCTAACGTTTAATTGCGTGTTGATACAGTCGTTTGGCGTTTCATCCTCCACCCCTACGTACTTAACTTACATTTTTTCAATCAATATCAGATCTGTCGGTGTAATGCACGCCTCTCCTTTTTTGCAATTGCTTTTCTATTTGTTAAATGTTATTTAGCATTTAGATGTTCTTCGTCTGTTTTTGTGATATAACCTACCCCTCCCTACCCCTACCACGTTCATAAACCTATAATTTTGTTGGGATATAATCATTTGGCGTTTCATCCTCCCTCCCTCCCTCCCTCCCTCCCTCCCTCCCTCCCTCCCTGACATAATGCATGTTTGATGAGATTATTTTGCTTACATAACACATTTAAATATAAATTGCCTAGGATTATACTATTTTTTACGTTTTTTTTAAATTTATGTATCGTCGTTATTTATGTATTTTACCATTGTTATTAATTTGAATTTTCCCTCTTCAGTTCGAGCTAAAGTGGCATCTATCGGAATATTTCATGATTTAAATCGCGCTTTCGTAGGCTGTTCACTACTCCGCTGAACGTCAAAGTTTTATAAAAATAATAAAATTATTCCAGTATAAGATTCGCATCTCAATATCAGCGTTCGCCAACGACCATACCATGTTGAACACACCGGTTCTCGTCCGATCACCGAAGTTAAGCAACATTGGGCGCGGTCAGTACTTGGATGGGTGACCGCTTGGGAACACCGCGTGCCGTTGGCCCTCTTCTTTTTTGAATTTTTTTTCAATTTTCTAAATGTTATTTAAGTATTCGGTTGTTTTTCGTCTCTCCCTAACGTTTAATTGCGTGTTGATACAGTCGTTTGGCGTTTCATCCTCCACCCCTACGTACTTAACTTACATTTTTTCAATCAATATCAGATCTGTCGGTGTAATGCACGCCTCTCCTTTTTTGCAATTGCTTTTCTATTTGTTAAATGTTATTTAGCATTTAGATGTTCTTCGTCTGTTTTTGTGATATAACCTACCCCTCCCTACCCCTACCACGTTCATAAACCTATAATTTTGTTGGGATATAATCATTTGGCGTTTCATCCTCCCTCCCTCCCTCCCTCCCTCCCTCCCTCCCTCCCTCCCTGACATAATGCATGTTTGATGAGATTATTTTGCTTACATAACACATTTAAATATAAATTGCCTAGGATTATACTATTTTTTACGTTTTTTTTAAATTTATGTATCGTCGTTATTTATGTGTTTTACCATTGTTATTAATTTGAATTTTCCCTCTTCAGTTCGAGCTAAAGTGGCATCTATCGGAATATTTCATGATTTAAATCGCGCTTTCGTAGGCTGTTCACTACTCCGCTGAACGTCAAAGTTTTATAAAAATAATAAAATTATTCTCCAGTATAAGATTCGCATCTCAATATCAGCGTTCGCCAACGACCATACCATGTTGAACACACCGGTTCTCGTCCGATCACCGAAGTTAAGCAACATTGGGCGCGGTCAGTACTTGGATGGGTGACCGCTTGGGAACACCGCGTGCCGTTGGCCCTCTTCTTTTTTGAATTTTTTTTCAATTTTCTAAATGTTATTTAAGTATTCGGTTGTTTTTCGTCTCTCCCTAACGTTTAATTGCGTGTTGATACAGTCGTTTGGCGTTTCATCCTCCACCCCTACGTACTTAACTTACATTTTTTCAATCAATATCAGATCTGTCGGTGTAATGCACGCCTCTCCTTTTTTGCAATTGCTTTTCTATTTGTTAAATGTTATTTAGCATTTAGATGTTCTTCGTCTGTTTTTGTGATATAACCTACCCCTCCCTACCCCTACCACGTTCATAAACCTATAATTTTGTTGGGATATAATCATTTGGCGTTTCATCCTCCCTCCCTCCCTCCCTCCCTCCCTCCCTCCCTCCCTCCCTGACATAATGCATGTTTGATGAGATTATTTTGCTTACATAACACATTTAAATATAAATTGCCTAGGATTATACTATTTTTTACTTTTTTTTTAAATTTATGTATCGTCGTTATTTATGTGTTTTACCATTGTTATTAATTTGAATTTTCCCTCTTCAGTTCGAGCTAAAGTGGCATCTATCGGAATATTTCATGATTTAAATCGCGCTTTCGTAGGCTGTTCACTACTCCGCTGAACGTCAAAGTTTTATAAAAATAATAAAATTATTCTCCAGTATAAGATTCGCATCTCAATATCAGCGTTCGCCAACGACCATACCATGTTGAACACACCGGTTCTCGTCCGATCACCGAAGTTAAGCAACATTGGGCGCGGTCAGTACTTGGATGGGTGACCGCTTGGGAACACCGCGTGCCGTTGGCCCTCTTCTTTTTTGAATTTTTTTTCAATTTTCTAAATGTTATTTAAGTATTCGGTTGTTTTTCGTCTCTCCCTAACGTTTAATTGCGTTTTGATACAGTCGTTTGGCGTTTCATCCTCCACCCCTACGTACTTAACTTACATTTTTTCAATCAATATCAGATCTGTCGGTGTAATGCACGCCTCTCCTTTTTTGCAATTGCTTTTCTATTTGTTAAATGTTATTTAGCATTTAGATGTTCTTCGTCTGTTTTTGTGATATAACCTACCCCTCCCTACCCCTACCACGTTCATAAACCTATAATTTTGTTGGGATATAATCATTTGGCGTTTCATCCTCCCTCCCTCCCTCCCTCCCTCACTCCCTCCCTCCCTGACATAATGCATGTTTGATGAGATTATTTTGCTTACATAACACATTTAAATATAAATTGCCTAGGATTATACTATTTTTTACGTTTTTTTTAAATTTATGTATCGTCGTTATTTATGTATTTTACCATTGTTATTAATTTGAATTTTCCCTCTTCAGTTCGAGCTAAAGTGGCATCTATCGGAATATTTCATGATTTAAATCGCGCTTTCGTAGGCTGTTCACTACTCCGCTGAACGTCAAAGTTTTATAAAAATAATAAAATTATTCCAGTATAAGATTCGCATCTCAATATCAGCGTTCGCCAACGACCATACCATGTTGAACACACCGGTTCTCGTCCGATCACCGAAGTTAAGCAACATTGGGCGCGGTCAGTACTTGGATGGGTGACCGCTTGGGAACACCGCGTGCCGTTGGCCCTCTTCTTTTTTGAATTTTTTTTCAATTTTCTAAATGTTATTTAAGTATTCGGTTGTTTTTCGTCTCTCCCTAACGTTTAATTGCGTGTTGATACAGTCGTTTGGCGTTTCATCCTCCACCCCTACGTACTTAACTTACATTTTTTCAATCAATATCAGATCTGTCGGTGTAATGCACGCCTCTCCTTTTTTGCAATTGCTTTTCTATTTGTTAAATGTTATTTAGCATTTAGATGTTCTTCGTCTGTTTTTGTGATATAACCTACCCCTCCCTACCCCTACCACGTTCATAAACCTATAATTTTGTTGGGATATAATCATTTGGCGTTTCATCCTCCCTCCCTCCCTCCCTCCCTCCCTCCCTCCCTCCCTCCCTCCCTGACATAATGCATGTTTGATGAGATTATTTTGCTTACATAACACATTTAAATATAAATTGCCTAGGATTATACTATTTTTTACGTTTTTTTTAAATTTATGTATCGTCGTTATTTATGTATTTTACCATTGTTATTAATTTGAATTTTCCCTCTTCAGTTCGAGCTAAAGTGGCATCTATCGGAATATTTCATGATTTAAATCGCGCTTTCGTAGGCTGTTCACTACTCCGCTGAACGTCAAAGTTTTATAAAAATAATAAAATTATTCTCCAGTATAAGATTCGCATCTCAATATCAGCGTTCGCCAACGACCATACCATGTTGAACACACCGGTTCTCGTCCGATCACCGAAGTTAAGCAACATTGGGCGCGGTCAGTACTTGGATGGGTGACCGCTTGGGAACACCGCGTGCCGTTGGCCCTCTTCTTTTTTGAATTTTTTTTCAATTTTCTAAATGTTATTTAAGTATTCGGTTGTTTTTCGTCTCTCCCTAACGTTTAATTGCGTGTTGATACAGTCGTTTGGCGTTTCATCCTCCACCCCTACGTACTTAACTTACATTTTTTCAATCAATATCAGATCTGTCGGTGTAATGCACGCCTCTCCTTTTTTGCAATTGCTTTTCTATTTGTTAAATGTTATTTAGCATTTAGATGTTCTTCGTCTGTTTTTGTGATATAACCTACCCCTCCCTACCCCTACCACGTTCATAAACCTATAATTTTGTTGGGATATAATCATTTGGCGTTTCATCCTCCCTCCCTCCCTCCCTCCCTCCCTCCCTGACATAATGCATGTTTGATGAGATTATTTTGCTTACATAACACATTTAAATATAAATTGCCTAGGATTATACTATTTTTTACGTTTTTTTTAAATTTATGTATCGTCGTTATTTATGTGTTTTACCATTGTTATTAATTTGAATTTTCCCTCTTCAGTTCGAGCTAAAGTGGCATCTATCGGAATATTTCATGATTTAAATCGCGCTTTCGTAGGCTGTTCACTACTCCGCTGAACGTCAAAGTTTTATAAAAATAATAAAATTATTCTCCAGTATAAGATTCGCATCTCAATATCAGCGTTCGCCAACGACCATACCATGTTGAACACACCGGTTCTCGTCCGATCACCGAAGTTAAGCAACATTGGGCGCGGTCAGTACTTGGATGGGTGACCGCTTGGGAACACCGCGTGCCGTTGGCCCTCTTCTTTTTTGAATTTTTTTTCAATTTTCTAAATGTTATTTAAGTATTCGGTTGTTTTTCGTCTCTCCCTAACGTTTAATTGCGTGTTGATACAGTCGTTTGGCGTTTCATCCTCCACCCCTACGTACTTAACTTACATTTTTTCAATCAATATCAGATCTGTCGGTGTAATGCACGCCTCTCCTTTTTTGCAATTGCTTTTCTATTTGTTAAATGTTATTTAGCATTTAGATGTTCTTCGTCTGTTTTTGTGATATAACCTACCCCTCCCTACCCCTTCCACGTTCATAAACCTATAATTTTGTTGGGATATAATCATTTGGCGTTTCATCCTCCCTCCCTCCCTCCCTCCCTCACTCCCTCCCTCCCTGACATAATGCATGTTTGATGAGATTATTTTGCTTACATAACACATTTAAATATAAATTGCCTAGGATTATACTATTTTTTACGTTTTTTTTAAATTTATGTATCGTCGTTATTTATGTATTTTACCATTGTTATTAATTTGAATTTTCCCTCTTCAGTTCGAGCTAAAGTGGCATCTATCGGAATATTTCATGATTTAAATCGCGCTTTCGTAGGCTGTTCACTACTCCGCTGAACGTCAAAGTTTTATAAAAATAATAAAATTATTCTCCAGTATAAGATTCGCATCTCAATATCAGCGTTCGCCAACGACCATACCATGTTGAACACACCGGTTCTCGTCCGATCACCGAAGTTAAGCAACATTGGGCGCGGTCAGTACTTGGATGGGTGACCGCTTGGGAACACCGCGTGCCGTTGGCCCTCTTCTTTTTTGAATTTTTTTTCAATTTTCTAAATGTTATTTAAGTATTCGGTTGTTTTTCGTCTCTCCCTAACGTTTAATTGCGTGTTGATACAGTCGTTTGGCGTTTCATCCTCCACCCCTACGTACTTAACTTACATTTTTTCAATCAATATCAGATCTGTCGGTGTAATGCACGCCTCTCCTTTTTTGCAATTGCTTTTCTATTTGTTAAATGTTATTTAGCATTTAGATGTTCTTCGTCTGTTTTTGTGATATAACCTACCCCTCCCTACCCCTACCACGTTCATAAACCTATAATTTTGTTGGGATATAATCATTTGGCGTTTCATCCTCCCTCCCTCCCTCCCTCCCTCCCTCCCTCCCTCCCTCCCTGACATAATGCATGTTTGATGAGATTATTTTGCTTACATAACACATTTAAATATAAATTGCCTAGGATTATACTATTTTTTACGTTTTTTTTAAATTTATGTATCGTCGTTATTTATGTGTTTTACCATTGTTATTAATTTGAATTTTCCCTCTTCAGTTCGAGCTAAAGTGGCATCTATCGGAATATTTCATGATTTAAATCGCGCTTTCGTAGGCTGTTCACTACTCCGCTGAACGTCAAAGTTTTATAAAAATAATAAAATTATTCTCCAGTATAAGATTTGCATCTCAATATCAGCGTTCGCCAACGACCATACCATGTTGAACACACCGGTTCTCGTCCGATCACCGAAGTTAAGCAACATTGGGCGCGGTCAGTACTTGGATGGGTGACCGCTTGGGAACACCGCGTGCCGTTGGCCCTCTTCTTTTTTGAATTTTTTTTCAATTTTCTAAATGTTATTTAAGTATTCGGTTGTTTTTCGTCTCTCCCTAACGTTTAATTGCGTGTTGATACAGTCGTTTGGCGTTTCATCCTCCACCCCTACGTACTTAACTTACATTTTTTCAATCAATATCAGATCTGTCGGTGTAATGCACGCCTCTCCTTTTTTGCAATTGCTTTTCTATTTGTTAAATGTTATTTAGCATTTAGATGTTCTTCGTCTGTTTTTGTGATATAACCTACCCCTCCCTACCCCTACCACGTTCATAAACCTATAATTTTGTTGGGATATAATCATTTGGCGTTTCATCCTCCCTCCCTCCCTCCCTCCCTCCCTCCCTGACATAATGCATGTTTGATGAGATTATTTTGCTTACATAACACATTTAAATATAAATTGCCTAGGATTATACTATTTTTTACGTTTTTTTTAAATTTATGTATCGTCGTTATTTATGTATTTTACCATTGTTATTAATTTGAATTTTCCCTCTTCAGTTCGAGCTAAAGTGGCATCTATCGGAATATTTCATGATTTAAATCGCGCTTTCGTAGGCTGTTCACTACTCCGCTGAACGTCAAAGTTTTATAAAAATAATAAAATTATTCTCCAGTATAAGATTCGCATCTCAATATCAGCGTTCGCCAACGACCATACCATGTTGAACACACCGGTTCTCGTCCGATCACCGAAGTTAAGCAACATTGGGCGCGGTCAGTACTTGGATGGGTGACCGCTTGGGAACACCGCGTGCCGTTGGCCCTCTTCTTTTTTGAATTTTTTTTCAATTTTTTAAATGTTATTTAAGTATTCGGTTGTTTTTCGTCTCTCCCTAACGTTTAATTGCGTGTTGATACAGTCGTTTGGCGTTTCATCCTCCACCCCTACGTACTTAACTTACATTTTTTCAATCAATATCAGATCTGTCGGTGTAATGCACGCCTCTCCTTTTTTGCAATTGCTTTTCTATTTGTTAAATGTTATTTAGCATTTAGATGTTCTTCGTCTGTTTTTGTGATATAACCTACCCCTCCCTACCCCTACCACGTTCATAAACCTATAATTTTGTTGGGATATAATCATTTGGCGTTTCATCCTCCCTCCCTCCCTCCCTCCCTCCCTCCCTCCCTCCCTGACATAATGCATGTTTGATGAGATTATTTTGCTTACATAACACATTTAAATATAAATTGCCTAGGATTATACTATTTTTTACGTTTTTTTTAAATTTATGTATCGTCGTTATTTATGTGTTTTACCATTGTTATTAATTTGAATTTTCCCTCTTCAGTTCGAGCTAAAGTGGCATCTATCGGAATATTTCATGATTTAAATCGCGCTTTCGTAGGCTGTTCACTACTCCGCTGAACGTCAAAGTTTTATAAAAATAATAAAATTATTCTCCAGTATAAGATTCGCATCTCAATATCAGCGTTCGCCAACGACCATACCATGTTGAACACACCGGTTCTCGTCCGATCACCGAAGTTAAGCAACATTGGGCGCGGTCAGTACTTGGATGGGTGACCGCTTGGGAACACCGCGTGCCGTTGGCCCTCTTCTTTTTTGAATTTTTTTTCAATTTTCTAAATGTTATTTAAGTATTCGGTTGTTTTTCGTCTCTCCCTAACGTTTAATTGCGTGTTGATACAGTCGTTTGGCGTTTCATCCTCCACCCCTACGTACTTAACTTACATTTTTTCAATCAATATCAGATCTGTCGGTGTAATGCACGCCTCTCCTTTTTTGCAATTGCTTTTCTATTTGTTAAATGTTATTTAGCATTTAGATGTTCTTCGTCTGTTTTTGTGATATAACCTACCCCTCCCTACCCCTACCACGTTCATAAACCTATAATTTTGTTGGGATATAATCATTTGGCGTTTCATCCTCCCTCCCTCCCTCCCTCCCTCACTCCCTCCCTCCCTGACATAATGCATGTTTGATGAGATTATTTTGCTTACATAACACATTTAAATATAAATTGCCTAGGATTATACTATTTTTTACGTTTTTTTTAAATTTATGTATCGTCGTTATTTATGTATTTTACCATTGTTATTAATTTGAATTTTCCCTCTTCAGTTCGAGCTAAAGTGGCATCTATCGGAATATTTCATGATTTAAATCGCGCTTTCGTAGGCTGTTCACTACTCCGCTGAACGTCAAAGTTTTATAAAAATAATAAAATTATTCTCCAGTATAAGATTCGCATCTCAATATCAGCGTTCGCCAACGACCATACCATGTTGAACACACCGGTTCTCGTCCGATCACCGAAGTTAAGCAACATTGGGCGCGGTCAGTACTTGGATGGGTGACCGCTTGGGAACACCGCGTGCCGTTGGCCCTCTTCTTTTTTGAATTTTTTTTCAATTTTCTAAATGTTATTTAAGTATTCGGTTGTTTTTCGTCTCTCCCTAACGTTTAATTGCGTGTTGATACAGTCGTTTGGCGTTTCATCCTCCACCCCTACGTACTTAACTTACATTTTTTCAATCAATATCAGATCTGTCGGTGTAATGCACGCCTCTCCTTTTTTGCAATTGCTTTTCTATTTGTTAAATGTTATTTAGCATTTAGATGTTCTTCGTCTGTTTTTGTGATATAACCTACCCCTCCCTACCCCTACCACGTTCATAAACCTATAATTTTGTTGGGATATAATCATTTGGCGTTTCATCCTCCCTCCCTCCCTCCCTCCCTCCCTCCCTCCCTCCCTCCCTGACATAATGCATGTTTGATGAGATTATTTTGCTTACATAACACATTTAAATATAAATTGCCTAGGATTATACTATTTTTTACGTTTTTTTTAAATTTATGTATCGTCGTTATTTATGTATTTTACCATTGTTATTAATTTGAATTTTCCCTCTTCAGTTCGAGCTAAAGTGGCATCTATCGGAATATTTCATGATTTAAATCGCGCTTTCGTAGGCTGTTCACTACTCCGCTGAACGTCAAAGTTTTATAAAAATAATAAAATTATTCCAGTATAAGTTCGCATCTCAATATCAGCGTTCGCCAACGACCATACCATGTTGAACACACCGGTTCTCGTCCGATCACCGAAGTTAAGCAACATTGGGCGCGGTCAGTACTTGGATGGGTGACCGCTTGGGAACACCGCGTGCCGTTGGCCCTCTTCTTTTTTGAATTTTTTTTCAATTTTCTAAATGTTATTTAAGTATTCGGTTGTTTTTCGTCTCTCCCTAACGTTTAATTGCGTGTTGATACAGTCGTTTGGCGTTTCATCCTCCACCCCTACGTACTTAACTTACATTTTTTCAATCAATATCAGATCTGTCGGTGTAATGCACGCCTCTCCTTTTTTGCAATTGCTTTTCTATTTGTTAAATGTTATTTAGCATTTAGATGTTCTTCGTCTGTTTTTGTGATATAACCTACCCCTCCCTACCCCTACCACGTTCATAAACCTATAATTTTGTTGGGATATAATCATTTGGCGTTTCATCCTCCCTCCCTCCCTCCCTCCCTCCCTCCCTCCCTCCCTCCCTGACATAATGCATGTTTGATGAGATTATTTTGCTTACATAACACATTTAAATATAAATTGCCTAGGATTATACTATTTTTTACGTTTTTTTTAAATTTATGTATCGTCGTTATTTATGTGTTTTACCATTGTTATTAATTTGAATTTTCCCTCTTCAGTTCGAGCTAAAGTGGCATCTATCGGAATATTTCATGATTTAAATCGCGCTTTCGTAGGCTGTTCACTACTCCGCTGAACGTCAAAGTTTTATAAAAATAATAAAATTATTCTCCAGTATAAGATTTGCATCTCAATATCAGCGTTCGCCAACGACCATACCATGTTGAACACACCGGTTCTCGTCCGATCACCGAAGTTAAGCAACATTGGGCGCGGTCAGTACTTGGATGGGTGACCGCTTGGGAACACTGCGTGCCGTTGGCCCTCTTCTTTTTTGAATTTTTTTTCAATTTTCTAAATGTTATTTAAGTATTCGGTTGTTTTTCGTCTCTCCCTAACGTTTAATTGCGTGTTGATACAGTCGTTTGGCGTTTCATCCTCCACCCCTACGTACTTAACTTACATTTTTTCAATCAATATCAGATCTGTCGGTGTAATGCACGCCTCTCCTTTTTTGCAATTGCTTTTCTATTTGTTAAATGTTATTTAGCATTTAGATGTTCTTCGTCTGTTTTTGTGATATAACCTACCCCTCCCTACCCCTACCACGTTCATAAACCTATAATTTTGTTGGGATATAATCATTTGGCGTTTCATCCTCCCTCCCTCCCTCCCTCCCTCCCTCCCTCCCTCCCTCCCTGACATAATGCATGTTTGATGAGATTATTTTGCTTACATAACACATTTAAATATAAATTGCCTAGGATTATACTATTTTTTACGTTTTTTTTAAATTTATGTATCGTCGTTATTTATGTGTTTTACCATTGTTATTAATTTGAATTTTCCCTCTTCAGTTCGAGCTAAAGTGGCATCTATCGGAATATTTCATGATTTAAATCGCGCTTTCGTAGGCTGTTCACTACTCCGCTGAACGTCAAAGTTTTATAAAAATAATAAAATTATTCTCCAGTATAAGATTCGCATCTCAATATCAGCGTTCGCCAACGACCATACCATGTTGAACACACCGGTTCTCGTCCGATCACCGAAGTTAAGCAACATTGGGCGCGGTCAGTACTTGGATGGGTGACCGCTTGGGAACACCGCGTGCCGTTGGCCCTCTTCTTTTTTGAATTTTTTTTCAATTTTCTAAATGTTATTTAAGTATTCGGTTGTTTTTCGTCTCTCCCTAACGTTTAATTGCGTGTTGATACAGTCGTTTGGCGTTTCATCCTCCACCCCTACGTACTTAACTTACATTTTTTCAATCAATATCAGATCTGTCGGTGTAATGCACGCCTCTCCTTTTTTGCAATTGCTTTTCTATTTGTTAAATGTTATTTAGCATTTAGATGTTCTTCGTCTGTTTTTGTGATATAACCTACCCCTCCCTACCCCTACCACGTTCATAAACCTATAATTTTGTTGGGATATAATCATTTGGCGTTTCATCCTCCCTCCCTCCCTCCCTCCCTCCCTCCCTCCCTCCCTCCCTGACATAATGCATGTTTGATGAGATTATTTTGCTTACATAACACATTTAAATATAAATTGCCTAGGATTATACTATTTTTTACGTTTTTTTTAAATTTATGTATCGTCGTTATTTATGTGTTTTACCATTGTTATTAATTTGAATTTTCCCTCTTCAGTTCGAGCTAAAGTGGCATCTATCGGAATATTTCATGATTTAAATCGCGCTTTCGTAGGCTGTTCACTACTCCGCTGAACGTCAAAGTTTTATAAAAATAATAAAATTATTCTCCAGTATAAGATTCGCATCTCAATATCAGCGTTCGCCAACGACCATACCATGTTGAACACACCGGTTCTCGTCCGATCACCGAAGTTAAGCAACATTGGGCGCGGTCAGTACTTGGATGGGTGACCGCTTGGGAACACCGCGTGCCGTTGGCCCTCTTCTTTTTTGAATTTTTTTTCAATTTTCTAAATGTTATTTAAGTATTCGGTTGTTTTTCGTCTCTCCCTAACGTTTAATTGCGTGTTGATACAGTCGTTTGGCGTTTCATCCTCCACCCCTACGTACTTAACTTACATTTTTTCAATCAATATCAGATCTGTCGGTGTAATGCACGCCTCTCCTTTTTTGCAATTGCTTTTCTATTTGTTAAATGTTATTTAGCATTTAGATGTTCTTCGTCTGTTTTTGTGATATAACCTACCCCTCCCTACCCCTACCACGTTCATAAACCTATAATTTTGTTGGGATATAATCATTTGGCGTTTCATCCTCCCTCCCTCCCTCCCTCCCTCCCTCCCTCCCTCCCTCCCTGACATAATGCATGTTTGATGAGATTATTTTGCTTACATAACACATTTAAATATAAATTGCCTAGGATTATACTATTTTTTACGTTTTTTTTAAATTTATGTATCGTCGTTATTTATGTGTTTTACCATTGTTATTAATTTGAATTTTCCCTCTTCAGTTCGAGCTAAAGTGGCATCTATCGGAATATTTCATGATTTAAATCGCGCTTTCGTAGGCTGTTCACTACTCCGCTGAACGTCAAAGTTTTATAAAAATAATAAAATTATTCTCCAGTATAAGATTCGCATCTCAATATCAGCGTTCGCCAACGACCATACCATGTTGAACACACCGGTTCTCGTCCGATCACCGAAGTTAAGCAACATTGGGCGCGGTCAGTACTTGGATGGGTGACCGCTTGGGAACACCGCGTGCCGTTGGCCCTCTTCTTTTTTGAATTTTTTTTCAATTTTCTAAATGTTATTTAAGTATTCGGTTGTTTTTCGTCTCTCCCTAACGTTTAATTGCGTGTTGATACAGTCGTTTGGCGTTTCATCCTCCACCCCTACGTACTTAACTTACATTTTTTCAATCAATATCAGATCTGTCGGTGTAATGCACGCCTCACCTTTTTTGCAATTGCTTTTCTATTTGTTAAATGTTATTTAGCATTTTGATGTTCTTCGTCTGTTTTTGTGATATAACCTACCCCTCCCTACCCCTACCACGTTCATAAACCTATAATTTTGTTGGGATATAATCATTTGGCGTTTCATCCTCCCTCCCTCCCTCCCTCCCTCACTCCCTCCCTCCCTGACATAATGCATGTTTGATGAGATTATTTTGCTTACATAACACATTTAAATATAAATTGCCTAGGATTATACTATTTTTTACGTTTTTTTTAAATTTATGTATCGTCGTTATTTATGTATTTTACCATTGTTATTAATTTGAATTTTCCCTCTTCAGTTCGAGCTAAAGTGGCATCTATCGGAATATTTCATGATTTAAATCGCGCTTTCGTAGGCTGTTCACTACTCCGCTGAACGTCAAAGTTTTATAAAAATAATAAAATTATTCTCCAGTATAAGATTCGCATCTCAATATCAGCGTTCGCCAACGACCATACCATGTTGAACACACCGGTTCTCGTCCGATCACCGAAGTTAAGCAACATTGGGCGCGGTCAGTACTTGGATGGGTGACCGCTTGGGAACACCGCGTGCCGTTGGCCCTCTTCTTTTTTGAATTTTTTTTCAATTTTCTAAATGTTATTTAAGTATTCGGTTGTTTTTCGTCTCTCCCTAACGTTTAATTGCGTGTTGATACAGTCGTTTGGCGTTTCATCCTCCACCCCTACGTACTTAACTTACATTTTTTCAATCAATATCAGATCTGTCGGTGTAATGCACGCCTCTCCTTTTTTGCAATTGCTTTTCTATTTGTTAAATGTTATTTAGCATTTAGATGTTCTTCGTCTGTTTTTGTGATATAACCTACCCCTCCCTACCCCTACCACGTTCATAAACCTATAATTTTGTTGGGATATAATCATTTGGCGTTTCATCCTCCCTCCCTCCCTCCCTCCCTGACATAATGCATGTTTGATGAGATTATTTTGCTTACATAACACATTTAAATATAAATTGCCTAGGATTATACTATTTTTTACGTTTTTTTTAAATTTATGTATCGTCGTTATTTATGTATTTTACCATTGTTATTAATTTGAATTTTCCCTCTTCAGTTCGAGCTAAAGTGGCATCTATCGGAATATTTCATGATTTAAATCGCGCTTTCGTAGGCTGTTCACTACTCCGCTGAACGTCAAAGTTTTATAAAAATAATAAAATTATTCCAGTATAAGATTCGCATCTCAATATCAGCGTTCGCCAACGACCATACCATGTTGAACACACCGGTTCTCGTCCGATCACCGAAGTTAAGCAACATTGGGCGCGGTCAGTACTTGGATGGGTGACCGCTTGGGAACACCGCGTGCCGTTGGCCCTCTTCTTTTCTGAATTTTTTTTCAATTTTCTAAATGTTATTTAAGTATTCGGTTGTTTTTCGTCTCTCCCTAACGTTTAATTGCGTGTTGATACAGTCGTTTGGCGTTTCATCCTCCACCCCTACGTACTTAACTTACATTTTTTCAATCAATATCAGATCTGTCGGTGTAATGCACGCCTCTCCTTTTTTGCAATTGCTTTTCTATTTGTTAAATGTTATTTAGCATTTAGATGTTCTTCGTCTGTTTTTGTGATATAACCTACCCCTCCCTACCCCTACCACGTTCATAAACCTATAATTTTGTTGGGATATAATCATTTGGCGTTTCATCCTCCCTCCCTCCCTCCCTCCCTCCCTCCCTCCCTCCCTCCCTGACATAATGCATGTTTGATGAGATTATTTTGCTTACATAACACATTTAAATATAAATTGCCTAGGATTATACTATTTTTTACGTTTTTTTTAAATTTATGTATCGTCGTTATTTATGTGTTTTACCATTGTTATTAATTTGAATTTTCCCTCTTCAGTTCGAGCTAAAGTGGCATCTATCGGAATATTTCATGATTTAAATCGCGCTTTCGTAGGCTGTTCACTACTCCGCTGAACGTCAAAGTTTTATAAAAATAATAAAATTATTCTCCAGTATAAGATTTGCATCTCAATATCAGCGTTCGCCAACGACCATACCATGTTGAACACACCGGTTCTCGTCCGATCACCGAAGTTAAGCAACATTGGGCGCGGTCAGTACTTGGATGGGTGACCGCTTGGGAACACCGCGTGCCGTTGGCCCTCTTCTTTTTTGAATTTTTTTTCAATTTTCTAAATGTTATTTAAGTATTCGGTTGTTTTTCGTCTCTCCCTAACGTTTAATTGCGTGTTGATACAGTCGTTTGGCGTTTCATCCTCCACCCCTACGTACTTAACTTACATTTTTTCAATCAATATCAGATCTGTCGGTGTAATGCACGCCTCTCCTTTTTTGCAATTGCTTTTCTATTTGTTAAATGTTATTTAGCATTTAGATGTTCTTCGTCTGTTTTTGTGATATAACCTACCCCTCCCTACCCCTACCACGTTCATAAACCTATAATTTTGTTGGGATATAATCATTTGGCGTTTCATCCTCCCTCCCTCCCTCCCTCCCTCCCTCCCTCCCTCCCTCCCTGACATAATGCATGTTTGATGAGATTATTTTGCTTACATAACACATTTAAATATAAATTGCCTAGGATTATACTATTTTTTACGTTTTTTTTAAATTTATGTATCGTCGTTATTTATGTGTTTTACCATTGTTATTAATTTGAATTTTCCCTCTTCAGTTCGAGCTAAAGTGGCATCTATCGGAATATTTCATGATTTAAATCGCGCTTTCGTAGGCTGTTCACTACTCCGCTGAACGTCAAAGTTTTATAAAAATAATAAAATTATTCTCCAGTATAAGATTCGCATCTCAATATCAGCGTTCGCCAACGACCATACCATGTTGAACACACCGGTTCTCGTCCGATCACCGAAGTTAAGCAACATTGGGCGCGGTCAGTACTTGGATGGGTGACCGCTTGGGAACACCGCGTGCCGTTGGCCCTCTTCTTTTTTGAATTTTTTTTCAATTTTCTAAATGTTATTTAAGTATTCGGTTGTTTTTCGTCTCTCCCTAACGTTTAATTGCGTGTTGATACAGTCGTTTGGCGTTTCATCCTCCACCCCTACGTACTTAACTTACATTTTTTCAATCAATATCAGATCTGTCGGTGTAATGCACGCCTCTCCTTTTTTGCAATTGCTTTTCTATTTGTTAAATGTTATTTAGCATTTAGATGTTCTTCGTCTGTTTTTGTGATATAACCTACCCCTCCCTACCCCTACCACGTTCATAAACCTATAATTTTGTTGGGATATAATCATTTGGCGTTTCATCCTCCCTCCCTCCCTCCCTCCCTCCCTCCCTCCCTCCCTCCCTGACATAATGCATGTTTGATGAGATTATTTTGCTTACATAACACATTTAAATATAAATTGCCTAGGATTATACTATTTTTTACGTTTTTTTTAAATTTATGTATCGTCGTTATTTATGTGTTTTACCATTGTTATTAATTTGAATTTTCCCTCTTCAGTTCGAGCTAAAGTGGCATCTATCGGAATATTTCATGATTTAAATCGCGCTTTCGTAGGCTGTTCACTACTCCGCTGAACGTCAAAGTTTTATAAAAATAATAAAATTATTCTCCAGTATAAGATTCGCATCTCAATATCAGCGTTCGCCAACGACCATACCATGTTGAACACACCGGTTCTCGTCCGATCACCGAAGTTAAGCAACATTGGGCGCGGTCAGTACTTGGATGGGTGACCGCTTGGGAACACCGCGTGCCGTTGGCCCTCTTCTTTTTTGAATTTTTTTTCAATTTTCTAAATGTTATTTAAGTATTCGGTTGTTTTTCGTCTCTCCCTAACGTTTAATTGCGTGTTGATACAGTCGTTTGGCGTTTCATCCTCCACCCCTACGTACTTAACTTACATTTTTTCAATCAATATCAGATCTGTCGGTGTAATGCACGCCTCTCCTTTTTTGCAATTGCTTTTCTATTTGTTAAATGTTATTTAGCATTTAGATGTTCTTCGTCTGTTTTTGTGATATAACCTACCCCTCCCTACCCCTACCACGTTCATAAACCTATAATTTTGTTGGGATATAATCATTTGGCGTTTCATCCTCCCTCCCTCCCTCCCTCCCTCCCTCCCTCCCTCCCTCCCTGACATAATGCATGTTTGATGAGATTATTTTGCTTACATAACACATTTAAATATAAATTGCCTAGGATTATACTATTTTTTACGTTTTTTTTAAATTTATGTATCGTCGTTATTTATGTGTTTTACCATTGTTATTAATTTGAATTTTCCCTCTTCAGTTCGAGCTAAAGTGGCATCTATCGGAATATTTCATGATTTAAATCGCGCTTTCGTAGGCTGTTCACTACTCCGCTGAACGTCAAAGTTTTATAAAAATAATAAAATTATTCTCCAGTATAAGATTCGCATCTCAATATCAGCGTTCGCCAACGACCATACCATGTTGAACACACCGGTTCTCGTCCGATCACCGAAGTTAAGCAACATTGGGCGCGGTCAGTACTTGGATGGGTGACCGCTTGGGAACACCGCGTGCCGTTGGCCCTCTTCTTTTTTGAATTTTTTTTCAATTTTCTAAATGTTATTTAAGTATTCGGTTGTTTTTCGTCTCTCCCTAACGTTTAATTGCGTGTTGATACAGTCGTTTGGCGTTTCATCCTCCACCCCTACGTACTTAACTTACATTTTTTCAATCAATATCAGATCTGTCGGTGTAATGCACGCCTCTCCTTTTTTGCAATTGCTTTTCTATTTGTTAAATGTTATTTAGCATTTAGATGTTCTTCGTCTGTTTTTGTGATATAACCTACCCCTCCCTACCCCTACCACGTTCAAAAACCTATAATTTTGTTGGGATATAATCATTTGGCGTTTCATCCTCCCTCCCTCCCTCCCTCCCTCACTCCCTCCCTCCCTGACATAATGCATGTTTGATGAGATTATTTTGCTTACATAACACATTTAAATATAAATTGCCTAGGATTATACTATTTTTTACGTTTTTTTTAAATTTATGTATCGTCGTTATTTATGTATTTTACCATTGTTATTAATTTGAATTTTCCCTCTTCAGTTCGAGCTAAAGTGGCATCTATCGGAATATTTCATGATTTAAATCGCGCTTTCGTAGGCTGTTCACTACTCCGCTGAACGTCAAAGTTTTATAAAAATAATAAAATTATTCTCCAGTATAAGATTCGCATCTCAATATCAGCGTTCGCCAACGACCATACCATGTTGAACACACCGGTTCTCGTCCGATCACCGAAGTTAAGCAACATTGGGCGCGGTCAGTACTTGGATGGGTGACCGCTTGGGAACACCGCGTGCCGTTGGCCCTCTTCTTTTTTGAATTTTTTTTCAATTTTCTAAATGTTATTTAAGTATTCGGTTGTTTTTCGTCTCTCCCTAACGTTTAATTGCGTGTTGATACAGTCGTTTGGCGTTTCATCCTCCACCCCTACGTACTTAACTTACATTTTTTCAATCAATATCAGATCTGTCGGTGTAATGCACGCCTCTCCTTTTTTGCAATTGCTTTTCTATTTGTTAAATGTTATTTAGCATTTAGATGTTCTTCGTCTGTTTTTGTGATATAACCTACCCCTCCCTACCCCTACCACGTTCATAAACCTATAATTTTGTTGGGATATAATCATTTGGCGTTTCATCCTCCCTCCCTCCCTCCCTCCCTCCCTCCCTCCCTCCCTCCCTGACATAATGCATGTTTGATGAGATTATTTTGCTTACATAACACATTTAAATATAAATTGCCTAGGATTATACTATTTTTTACGTTTTTTTTAAATTTATGTATCGTCGTTATTTATGTATTTTACCATTGTTATTAATTTGAATTTTCCCTCTTCAGTTCGAGCTAAAGTGGCATCTATCGGAATATTTCATGATTTAAATCGCGCTTTCGTAGGCTGTTCACTACTCCGCTGAACGTCAAAGTTTTATAAAAATAATAAAATTATTCCAGTATAAGATTCGCATCTCAATATCAGCGTTCGCCAACGACCATACCATGTTGAACACACCGGTTCTCGTCCGATCACCGAAGTTAAGCAACATTGGGCGCGGTCAGTACTTGGATGGGTGACCGCTTGGGAACACCGCGTGCCGTTGGCCCTCTTCTTTTTTGAATTTTTTTTCAATTTTCTAAATGTTATTTAAGTATTCGGTTGTTTTTCGTCTCTCCCTAACGTTTAATTGCGTGTTGATACAGTCGTTTGGCGTTTCATCCTCCACCCCTACGTACTTAACTTACATTTTTTCAATCAATATCAGATCTGTCGGTGTAATGCACGCCTCTCCTTTTTTGCAATTGCTTTTCTATTTGTTAAATGTTATTTAGCATTTAGATGTTCTTCGTCTGTTTTTGTGATATAACCTACCCCTCCCTACCCCTACCACGTTCATAAACCTATAATTTTGTTGGGATATAATCATTTGGCGTTTCATCCTCCCTCCCTCCCTCCCTCCCTCCCTCCCTCCCTCCCTCCCTGACATAATGCATGTTTGATGAGATTATTTTGCTTACATAACACATTTAAATATAAATTGCCTAGGATTATACTATTTTTTACGTTTTTTTTAAATTTATGTATCGTCGTTATTTATGTGTTTTACCATTGTTATTAATTTGAATTTTCCCTCTTCAGTTCGAGCTAAAGTGGCATCTATCGGAATATTTCATGATTTAAATCGCGCTTTCGTAGGCTGTTCACTACTCCGCTGAACGTCAAAGTTTTATAAAAATAATAAAATTATTCTCCAGTATAAGATTTGCATCTCAATATCAGCGTTCGCCAACGACCATACCATGTTGAACACACCGGTTCTCGTCCGATCACCGAAGTTAAGCAACATTGGGCGCGGTCAGTACTTGGATGGGTGACCGCTTGGGAACACCGCGTGCCGTTGGCCCTCTTCTTTTTTGAATTTTTTTTCAATTTTCTAAATGTTATTTAAGTATTCGGTTGTTTTTCGTCTCTCCCTAACGTTTAATTGCGTGTTGATACAGTCGTTTGGCGTTTCATCCTCCACCCCTACGTACTTAACTTACATTTTTTCAATCAATATCAGATCTGTCGGTGTAATGCACGCCTCTCCTTTTTTGCAATCGCTTTTCTATTTGTTAAATGTTATTTAGCATTTAGATGTTCTTCGTCTGTTTTTGTGATATAACCTACCCCTCCCTACCCCTACCACGTTCATAAACCTATAATTTTGTTGGGATATAATCATTTGGCGTTTCATCCTCCCTCCCTCCCTCCCTCCCTCCCTCCCTCCCTCCCTCCCTGACATAATGCATGTTTGATGAGATTATTTTGCTTACATAACACATTTAAATATAAATTGCCTAGGATTATACTATTTTTTACGTTTTTTTTAAATTTATGTATCGTCGTTATTTATGTGTTTTACCATTGTTATTAATTTGAATTTTCCCTCTTCAGTTCGAGCTAAAGTGGCATCTATCGGAATATTTCATGATTTAAATCGCGCTTTCGTAGGCTGTTCACTACTCCGCTGAACGTCAAAGTTTTATAAAAATAATAAAATTATTCTCCAGTATAAGATTCGCATCTCAATATCAGCGTTCGCCAACGACCATACCATGTTGAACACACCGGTTCTCGTCCGATCACCGAAGTTAAGCAACATTGGGCGCGGTCAGTACTTGGATGGGTGACCGCTTGGGAACACCGCGTGCCGTTGGCCCTCTTCTTTTTTGAATTTTTTTTCAATTTTCTAAATGTTATTTAAGTATTCGGTTGTTTTTCGTCTCTCCCTAACGTTTAATTGCGTGTTGATACAGTCGTTTGGCGTTTCATCCTCCACCCCTACGTACTTAACTTACATTTTTTCAATCAATATCAGATCTGTCGGTGTAATGCACGCCTCTCCTTTTTTGCAATTGCTTTTCTATTTGTTAAATGTTATTTAGCATTTAGATGTTCTTCGTCTGTTTTTGTGATATAACCTACCCCTCCCTACCCCTACCACGTTCATAAACCTATAATTTTGTTGGGATATAATCATTTGGCGTTTCATCCTCCCTCCCTCCCTCCCTCCCTCCCTCCCTCCCTGACATAATGCATGTTTGATGAGATTATTTTGCTTACATAACACATTTAAATATAAATTGCCTAGGATTATACTATTTTTTACGTTTTTTTTAAATTTATGTATCGTCGTTATTTATGTGTTTTACCATTGTTATTAATTTGAATTTTCCCTCTTCAGTTCGAGCTAAAGTGGCATCTATCGGAATATTTCATGATTTAAATCGCGCTTTCGTAGGCTGTTCACTACTCCGCTGAACGTCAAAGTTTTATAAAAATAATAAAATTATTCTCCAGTATAAGATTCGCATCTCAATATCAGCGTTCGCCAACGACCATACCATGTTGAACACACCGGTTCTCGTCCGATCACCGAAGTTAAGCAACATTGGGCGCGGTCAGTACTTGGATGGGTGACCGCTTGGGAACACCGCGTGCCGTTGGCCCTCTTCTTTTTTGAATTTTTTTTCAATTTTCTAAATGTTATTTAAGTATTCGGTTGTTTTTCGTCTCTCCCTAACGTTTAATTGCGTGTTGATACAGTCGTTTGGCGTTTCATCCTCCACCCCTACGTACTTAACTTACATTTTTTCAATCAATATCAGATCTGTCGGTGTAATGCACGCCTCTCCTTTTTTGCAATTGCTTTTCTATTTGTTAAATGTTATTTAGCATTTAGATGTTCTTCGTCTGTTTTTGTGATATAACCTACCCCTCCCTACCCCTACCACGTTCATAAACCTATAATTTTGTTGGGATATAATCATTTGGCGTTTCATCCTCCCTCCCTCCCTCCCTCCCTCCCTCCCTCCCTCCCTCCCTGACATAATGCATGTTTGATGAGATTATTTTGCTTACATAACACATTTAAATATAAATTGCCTAGGATTATACTATTTTTTACGTTTTTTTTAAATTTATGTATCGTCGTTATTTATGTGTTTTACCATTGTTATTAATTTGAATTTTCCCTCTTCAGTTCGAGCTAAAGTGGCATCTATCGGAATATTTCATGATTTAAATCGCGCTTTCGTAGGCTGTTCACTACTCCGCTGAACGTCAAAGTTTTATAAAAATAATAAAATTATTCTCCAGTATAAGATTCGCATCTCAATATCAGCGTTCGCCAACGACCATACCATGTTGAACACACCGGTTCTCGTCCGATCACCGAAGTTAAGCAACATTGGGCGCGGTCAGTACTTGGATGGGTGACCGCTTGGGAACACCGCGTGCCGTTGGCCCTCTTCTTTTTTGAATTTTTTTTCAATTTTCTAAATGTTATTTAAGTATTCGGTTGTTTTTCGTCTCTCCCTAACGTTTAATTGCGTGTTGATACAGTCGTTTGGCGTTTCATCCTCCACCCCTACGTACTTAACTTACATTTTTTCAATCAATATCAGATCTGTCGGTGTAATGCACGCCTCTCCTTTTTTGCAATTGCTTTTCTATTTGTTAAATGTTATTTAGCATTTAGATGTTCTTCGTCTGTTTTTGTGATATAACCTACCCCTCCCTACCCCTACCACGTTCATAAACCTATAATTTTGTTGGGATATAATCATTTGGCGTTTCATCCTCCCTCCCTCCCTCCCTCCCTCCCTCCCTCCCTCCCTCCCTGACATAATGCATGTTTGATGAGATTATTTTGCTTACATAACACATTTAAATATAAATTGCCTAGGATTATACTATTTTTTACGTTTTTTTTAAATTTATGTATCGTCGTTATTTATGTGTTTTACCATTGTTATTAATTTGAATTTTCCCTCTTCAGTTCGAGCTAAAGTGGCATCTATCGGAATATTTCATGATTTAAATCGCGCTTTCGTAGGCTGTTCACTACTCCGCTGAACGTCAAAGTTTTATAAAAATAATAAAATTATTCTCCAGTATAAGATTCGCATCTCAATATCAGCGTTCGCCAACGACCATACCATGTTGAACACACCGGTTCTCGTCCGATCACCGAAGTTAAGCAACATTGGGCGCGGTCAGTACTTGGATGGGTGACCGCTTGGGAACACCGCGTGCCGTTGGCCCTCTTCTTTTTTGAATTTTTTTTCAATTTTCTAAATGTTATTTAAGTATTCGGTTGTTTTTCGTCTCTCCCTAACGTTTAATTGCGTGTTGATACAGTCGTTTGGCGTTTCATCCTCCACCCCTACGTACTTAACTTACATTTTTTCAATCAATATCAGATCTGTCGGTGTAATGCACGCCTCTCCTTTTTTGCAATTGCTTTTCTATTTGTTAAATGTTATTTAGCATTTAGATGTTCTTCGTCAGTTTTTGTGATATAACCTACCCCTCCCTACCCCTACCACGTTCATAAACCTATAATTTTGTTGGGATATAATCATTTGGCGTTTCATCCTCCCTCCCTCCCTCCCTCCCTCCCTCCCTCCCTCCCTCCCTGACATAATGCATGTTTGATGAGATTATTTTGCTTACATAACACATTTAAATATAAATTGCCTAGGATTATACTATTTTTTACGTTTTTTTTAAATTTATGTATCGTCGTTATTTATGTGTTTTACCATTGTTATTAATTTGAATTTTCCCTCTTCAGTTCGAGCTAAAGTGGCATCTATCGGAATATTTCATGATTTAAATCGCGCTTTCGTAGGCTGTTCACTACTCCGCTGAACGTCAAAGTTTTATAAAAATAATAAAATTATTCTCCAGTATAAGATTCGCATCTCAATATCAGCGTTCGCCAACGACCATACCATGTTGAACACACCGGTTCTCGTCCGATCACCGAAGTTAAGCAACATTGGGCGCGGTCAGTACTTGGATGGGTGACCGCTTGGGAACACCGCGTGCCGTTGGCCCTCTTCTTTTTTGAATTTTTTTTCAATTTTCTAAATGTTATTTAAGTATTCGGTTGTTTTTCGTCTCTCCCTAACGTTTAATTGCGTGTTGATACAGTCGTTTGGCGTTTCATCCTCCACCCCTACGTACTTAACTTACATTTTTTCAATCAATATCAGATCTGTCGGTGTAATGCACGCCTCTCCTTTTTTGCAATTGCTTTTCTATTTGTTAAATGTTATTTAGCATTTAGATGTTCTTCGTCTGTTTTTGTGATATAACCTACCCCTCCCTACCCCTACCACGTTCATAAACCTATAATTTTGTTGGGATATAATCATTTGGCGTTTCATCCTCCCTCCCTCCCTCCCTCCCTCACTCCCTCCCTCCCTGACATAATGCATGTTTGATGAGATTATTTTGCTTACATAACACATTTAAATATAAATTGCCTAGGATTATACTATTTTTTACGTTTTTTTTTAAATTTATGTATCGTCGTTATTTATGTATTTTACCATTGTTATTAATTTGAATTTTCCCTCTTCAGTTCGAGCTAAAGTGGCATCTATCGGAATATTTCATGATTTAAATCGCGCTTTCGTAGGCTGTTCACTACTCCGCTGAACGTCAAAGTTTTATAAAAATAATAAAATTATTCTCCAGTATAAGATTCGCATCTCAATATCAGCGTTCGCCAACGACCATACCATGTTGAACACACCGGTTCTCGTCCGATCACCGAAGTTAAGCAACATTGGGCGCGGTCAGTACTTGGATGGGTGACCGCTTGGGAACACCGCGTGCCGTTGGCCCTCTTCTTTTTTGAATTTTTTTTCAATTTTCTAAATGTTATTTAAGTATTCGGTTGTTTTTCGTCTCTCCCTAACGTTTAATTGCGTGTTGATACAGTCGTTTGGCGTTTCATCCTCCACCCCTACGTACTTAACTTACATTTTTTCAATCAATATCAGATCTGTCGGTGTAATGCACGCCTCTCCTTTTTTGCAATTGCTTTTCTATTTGTTAAATGTTATTTAGCATTTAGATGTTCTTCGTCTGTTTTTGTGATATAACCTACCCCTCCCTACCCCTACCACGTTCATAAACCTATAATTTTGTTGGGATATAATCATTTGGCGTTTCATCCTCCCTCCCTCCCTCCCTCCCTCCCTCCCTCCCTCCCTCCCTGACATAATGCATGTTTGATGAGATTATTTTGCTTACATAACACATTTAAATATAAATTGCCTAGGATTATACTATTTTTTACGTTTTTTTTAAATTTATGTATCGTCGTTATTTATGTATTTTACCATTGTTATTAATTTGAATTTTCCCTCTTCAGTTCGAGCTAAAGTGGCATCTATCGGAATATTTCATGATTTAAATCGCGCTTTCGTAGGCTGTTCACTACTCCGCTGAACGTCAAAGTTTTATAAAAATAATAAAATTATTCCAGTATAAGATTCGCATCTCAATATCAGCGTTCGCCAACGACCATACCATGTTGAACACACCGGTTCTCGTCCGATCACCGAAGTTAAGCAACATTGGGCGCGGTCAGTACTTGGATGGGTGACCGCTTGGGAACACCGCGTGCCGTTGGCCCTCTTCTTTTTTGAATTTTTTTTCAATTTTCTAAATGTTATTTAAGTATTCGGTTGTTTTTCGTCTCTCCCTAACGTTTAATTGCGTGTTGATACAGTCGTTTGGCGTTTCATCCTCCACCCCTACGTACTTAACTTACATTTTTTCAATCAATATCAGATCTGTCGGTGTAATGCACGCCTCTCCTTTTTTGCAATTGCTTTTCTATTTGTTAAATGTTATTTAGCATTTAGATGTTCTTCGTCTGTTTTTGTGATATAACCTACCCCTCCCTACCCCTACCACGTTCATAAACCTATAATTTTGTTGGGATATAATCATTTGGCGTTTCATCCTCCCTCCCTCCCTCCCTCCCTCCCTCCCTCCCTCCCACCCTGACATAATGCATGTTTGATGAGATTATTTTGCTTACATAACACATTTAAATATAAATTGCCTAGGATTATACTATTTTTTACGTTTTTTTTAAATTTATGTATCGTCGTTATTTATGTGTTTTACCATTGTTATTAATTTGAATTTTCCCTCTTCAGTTCGAGCTAAAGTGGCATCTATCGGAATATTTCATGATTTAAATCGCGCTTTCGTAGGCTGTTCACTACTCCGCTGAACGTCAAAGTTTTATAAAAATAATAAAATTATTCTCCAGTATAAGATTCGCATCTCAATATCAGCGTTCGCCAACGACCATACCATGTTGAACACACCGGTTCTCGTCCGATCACCGAAGTTAAGCAACATTGGGCGCGGTCAGTACTTGGATGGGTGACCGCTTGGGAACACCGCGTGCCGTTGGCCCTCTTCTTTTTTGAATTTTTTTTCAATATTCTAAATGTTATTTAAGTATTCGGTTGTTTTTCGTCTCTCCCTAACGTTTAATTGCGTGTTGATACAGTCGTTTGGCGTTTCATCCTCCACCCCTACGTACTTAACTTACATTTTTTCAATCAATATCAGATCTGTCGGTGTAATGCACGCCTCTCCTTTTTTGCAATTGCTTTTCTATTTGTTAAATGTTATTTAGCATTTAGATGTTCTTCGTCTGTTTTTGTGATATAACCTACCCCTCCCTACCCCTACCACGTTCATAAACCTATAATTTTGTTGGGATATAATCATTTGGCGTTTCATCCTCCCTCCCTCCCTCCCTCCCTCCCTCCCTGACATAATGCATGTTTGATGAGATTATTTTGCTTACATAACACATTTAAATATAAATTGCCTAGGATTATACTATTTTTTACGTTTTTTTTAAATTTATGTATCGTCGTTATTTATGTGTTTTACCATTGTTATTAATTTGAATTTTCCCTCTTCAGTTCGAGCTAAAGTGGCATCTATCGGAATATTTCATGATTTAAATCGCGCTTTCGTAGGCTGTTCACTACTCCGCTGAACGTCAAAGTTTTATAAAAATAATAAAATTATTCTCCAGTATAAGATTCGCATCTCAATATCAGCGTTCGCCAACGACCATACCATGTTGAACACACCGGTTCTCGTCCGATCACCGAAGTTAAGCAACATTGGGCGCGGTCAGTACTTGGATGGGTGACCGCTTGGGAACACCGCGTGCCGTTGGCCCTCTTCTTTTTTGAATTTTTTTTCAATTTTCTAAATGTTATTTAAGTATTCGGTTGTTTTTCGTCTCTCCCTAACGTTTAATTGCGTGTTGATACAGTCGTTTGGCGTTTCATCCTCCACCCCTACGTACTTAACTTACATTTTTTCAATCAATATCAGATCTGTCGGTGTAATGCACGCCTCTCCTTTTTTGCAATTGCTTTTCTATTTGTTAAATGTTATTTAGCATTTAGATGTTCTTCGTCTGTTTTTGTGATATAACCTACCCCTCCCTACCCCTACCACGTTCATAAACCTATAATTTTGTTGGGATATAATCATTTGGCGTTTCATCCTCCCTCCCTCCCTCCCTCCCTCACTCCCTCCCTCCCTGACATAATGCATGTTTGATGAGATTATTTTGCTTACATAACACATTTAAATATAAATTGCCTAGGATTATACTATTTTTTACGTTTTTTTTAAATTTATGTATCGTCGTTATTTATGTATTTTACCATTGTTATTAATTTGAATTTTCCCTCTTCAGTTCGAGCTTAAGTGGCATCTATCGGAATATTTCATGATTTAAATCGCGCTTTCGTAGGCTGTTCACTACTCCGCTGAACGTCAAAGTTTTATAAAAATAATAAAATTATTCTCCAGTATAAGATTCGCATCTCAATATCAGCGTTCGCCAACGACCATACCATGTTGAACACACCGGTTCTCGTCCGATCACCGAAGTTAAGCAACATTGGGCGCGGTCAGTACTTGGATGGGTGACCGCTTGGGAACACCGCGTGCCGTTGGCCCTCTTCTTTTTTGAATTTTTTTTCAATTTTCTAAATGTTATTTAAGTATTCGGTTGTTTTTCGTCTCTCCCTAACGTTTAATTGCGTGTTGATACAGTCGTTTGGCGTTTCATCCTCCACCCCTACGTACTTAACTTACATTTTTTCAATCAATATCAGATCTGTCGGTGTAATGCACGCCTCTCCTTTTTTGCAATTGCTTTTCTATTTGTTAAATGTTATTTAGCATTTAGATGTTCTTCGTCTGTTTTTGTGATATAACCTACCCCTCCCTACCCCTACCACGTTCATAAACCTATAATTTTGTTGGGATATAATCATTTGGCGTTTCATCCTCCCTCCCTCCCTCCCTCCCTCCCTCCCTCCCTCCCTCCCTGACATAATGCATGTTTGATGAGATTATTTTGCTTACATAACACATTTAAATATAAATTGCCTAGGATTATACTATTTTTTACGTTTTTTTTAAATTTATGTATCGTCGTTATTTATGTATTTTACCATTGTTATTAATTTGAATTTTCCCTCTTCAGTTCGAGCTAAAGTGGCATCTATCGGAATATTTCATGATTTAAATCGCGCTTTCGTAGGCTGTTCACTACTCCGCTGAACGTCAAAGTTTTATAAAAATAATAAAATTATTCCAGTATAAGATTCGCATCTCAATATCAGCGTTCGCCAACGACCATACCATGTTGAACACACCGGTTCTCGTCCGATCACCGAAGTTAAGCAACATTGGGCGCGGTCAGTACTTGGATGGGTGACCGCTTGGGAACACCGCGTGCCGTTGGCCCTCTTCTTTTTTGAATTTTTTTTCAATTTTCTAAATGTTATTTAAGTATTCGGTTGTTTTTCGTCTCTCCCTAACGTTTAATTGCGTGTTGATACAGTCGTTTGGCGTTTCATCCTCCACCCCTACGTACTTAACTTACATTTTTTCAATCAATATCAGATCTGTCGGTGTAATGCACGCCTCTCCTTTTTTGCAATTGCTTTTCTATTTGTTAAATGTTATTTAGCATTTAGATGTTCTTCGTCTGTTTTTGTGATATAACCTACCCCTCCCTACCCCTACCACGTTCATAAACCTATAATTTTGTTGGGATATAATCATTTGGCGTTTCATCCTCCCTCCCTCCCTCCCTCCCTCCCTCCCTCCCTCCCTCCCTGACATAATGCATGTTTGATGAGATTATTTTGCTTACATAACACATTTAAATATAAATTGCCTAGGATTATACTATTTTTTACGTTTTTTTTAAATTTATGTATCGTCGTTATTTATGTGTTTTACCATTGTTATTAATTTGAATTTTCCCTCTTCAGTTCGAGCTAAAGTGGCATCTATCGGAATATTTCATGATTTAAATCGCGCTTTCGTAGGCTGTTCACTACTCCGCTGAACGTCAAAGTTTTATAAAAATAATAAAATTATTCTCCAGTATAAGATTTGCATCTCAATATCAGCGTTCGCCAACGACCATACCATGTTGAACACACCGGTTCTCGTCCGATCACCGAAGTTAAGCAACATTGGGCGCGGTCAGTACTTGGATGGGTGACCGCTTGGGAACACCGCGTGCCGTTGGCCCTCTTCTTTTTTGAATTTTTTTTCAATTTTCTAAATGTTATTTAAGTATTCGGTTGTTTTTCGTCTCTCCCTAACGTTTAATTGCGTGTTGATACAGTCGTTTGGCGTTTCATCCTCCACCCCTACGTCCTTAACTTACATTTTTTCAATCAATATCAGATCTGTCGGTGTAATGCACGCCTCTCCTTTTTTGCAATTGCTTTTCTATTTGTTAAATGTTATTTAGCATTTAGATGTTCTTCGTCTGTTTTTGTGATATAACCTACCCCTCCCTACCCCTACCACGTTCATAAACCTATAATTTTGTTGGGATATAATCATTTGGCGTTTCATCCTCCCTCCCTCCCTCCCTCCCTCCCTGACATAATGCATGTTTGATGAGATTATTTTGCTTACATAACACATTTAAATATAAATTGCCTAGGAATATACTATTTTTTACGTTTTTTTTAAATTTATGTATCGTCGTTATTTATGTGTTTTACCATTGTTATTAATTTGAATTTTCCCTCTTCAGTTCGAGCTAAAGTGGCATCTATCGGAATATTTCATGATTTAAATCGCGCTTTCGTAGGCTGTTCACTACTCCGCTGAACGTCAAAGTTTTATAAAAATAATAAAATTATTCTCCAGTATAAGATTCGCATCTCAATATCAGCGTTCGCCAACGACCATACCATGTTGAACACACCGGTTCTCGTCCGATCACCGAAGTTAAGCAACATTGGGCGCGGTCAGTACTTGGATGGGTGACCGCTTGGGAACACCGCGTGCCGTTGGCCCTCTTCTTTTTTGAATTTTTTTTCAATTTTCTAAATGTTATTTAAGTATTCGGTTGTTTTTCGTCTCTCCCTAACGTTTAATTGCGTGTTGATACAGTCGTTTGGCGTTTCATCCTCCACCCCTACGTACTTAACTTACATTTTTTCAATCAATATCAGATCTGTCGGTGTAATGCACGCCTCTCCTTTTTTGCAATTGCTTTTCTATTTGTTAAATGTTATTTAGCATTTAGATGTTCTTCGTCTGTTTTTGTGATATAACCTACCCCTCCCTACCCCTACCACGTTCATAAACCTATAATTTTGTTGGGATATAATCATTTGGCGTTTCATCCTCCCTCCCTCCCTCCCTCCCTCCCTCCCTCCCTCCCTCCCTCCCTCCCTGACATAATGCATGTTTGATGAGATTATTTTGCTTACATAACACATTTAAATATAAATTGCCTAGGATTATACTATTTTTTACGTTTTTTTTAAATTTATGTATCGTCGTTATTTATGTGTTTTACCATTGTTATTAATTTGAATTTTCCCTCTTCAGTTCGAGCTAAAGTGGCATCTATCGGAATATTTCATGATTTAAATCGCGCTTTCGTAGGCTGTTCACTACTCCGCTGAACGTCAAAGTTTTATAAAAATAATAAAATTATTCTCCAGTATAAGATTCGCATCTCAATATCAGCGTTCGCCAACGACCATACCATGTTGAACACACCGGTTCTCGTCCGATCACCGAAGTTAAGCAACATTGGGCGCGGTCAGTACTTGGATGGGTGACCGCTTGGGAACACCGCGTGCCGTTGGCCCTCTTCTTTTTTGAATTTTTTTTCAATTTTCTAAATGTTATTTAAGTATTCGGTTGTTTTTCGTCTCTCCCTAACGTTTAATTGCGTGTTGATACAGTCGTTTGGCGTTTCATCCTCCACCCCTACGTACTTAACTTACATTTTTTCAATCAATATCAGATCTGTCGGTGTAATGCACGCCTCTCCTTTTTTGCAATTGCTTTTCTATTTGTTAAATGTTATTTAGCATTTAGATGTTCTTCGTCTGTTTTTGTGATATAACCTACCCCTCCCTACCCCTACCACGTTCATAAACCTATAATTTTGTTGGGATATAATCATTTGGCGTTTCATCCTCCCTCCCTCCCTCCCTCCCTCCCTCCCTCCCTCCCTGACATAATGCATGTTTGATGAGATTATTTTGCTTACATAACACATTTAAATATAAATTGCCTAGGATTATACTATTTTTTACGTTTTTTTTAAATTTATGTATCGTCGTTATTTATGTGTTTTACCATTGTTATTAATTTGAATTTTCCCTCTTCAGTTCGAGCTAAAGTGGCATCTATCGGAATATTTCATGATTTAAATCGCGCTTTCGTAGGCTGTTCACTACTCCGCTGAACGTCAAAGTTTTATAAAAATAATAAAATTATTCTCCAGTATAAGATTCGCATCTCAATATCAGCGTTCGCCAACGACCATACCATGTTGAACACACCGGTTCTCGTCCGATCACCGAAGTTAAGCAACATTGGGCGCGGTCAGTACTTGGATGGGTGACCGCTTGGGAACACCGCGTGCCGTTGGCCCTCTTCTTTTTTGAATTTTTTTTCAATTTTCTAAATGTTATTTAAGTATTCGGTTGTTTTTCGTCTCTCCCTAACGTTTAATTGCGTGTTGATACAGTCGTTTGGCGTTTCATCCTCCACCCCTACGTACTTAACTTACATTTTTTCAATCAATATCAGATCTGTCGGTGTAATGCACGCCTCTCCTTTTTTGCAATTGCTTTTCTATTTGTTAAATGTTATTTAGCATTTAGATGTTCTTCGTCTGTTTTTGTGATATAACCTACCCCTCCCTACCCCTACCACGTTCATAAACCTATAATTTTGTTGGGATATAATCATTTGGCGTTTCATCCTCCCTCCCTCCCTCCCTCCCTCACTCCCTCCCTCCCTGACATAATGCATGTTTGATGAGATTATTTTGCTTACATAACACATTTAAATATAAATTGCCTAGGATTATACTATTTTTTACGTTTTTTTTAAATTTATGTATCGTCGTTATTTATGTATTTTACCATTGTTATTAATTTGAATTTTCCCTCTTCAGTTCGAGCTAAAGTGGCATCTATCGGAATATTTCATGATTTAAATCGCGCTTTCGTAGGCTGTTCACTACTCCGCTGAACGTCAAAGTTTTATAAAAATAATAAAATTATTCTCCAGTATAAGATTCGCATCTCAATATCAGCGTTCGCCAACGACCATACCATGTTGAACACACCGGTTCTCGTCCGATCACCGAAGTTAAGCAACATTGGGCGCGGTCAGTACTTGGATGGGTGACCGCTTGGGAACACCGCGTGCCGTTGGCCCTCTTCTTTTTTGAATTTTTTTTCAATTTTCTAAATGTTATTTAAGTATTCGGTTGTTTTTCGTCTCTCCCTAACGTTTAATTGCGTGTTGATACAGTCGTTTGGCGTTTCATCCTCCACCCCTACGTACTTAACTTACATTTTTTCAATCAATATCAGATCTGTCGGTGTAATGCACGCCTCTCCTTTTTTGCAATTGCTTTTCTATTTGTTAAATGTTATTTAGCATTTAGATGTTCTTCGTCTGTTTTTGTGATATAACCTACCCCTCCCTACCCCTACCACGTTCATAAACCTATAATTTTGTTGGGATATAATCATTTGGCGTTTCATCCTCCCTCCCTCCCTCCCTCCCTCCCTCCCTCCCTCCCTCCCTCCCTGACATAATGCATGTTTGATGAGATTATTTTGCTTACATAACACATTTAAATATAAATTGCCTAGGATTATACTATTTTTTACGTTTTTTTTAAATTTATGTATCGTCGTTATTTATGTATTTTACCATTGTTATTAATTTGAATTTTCCCTCTTCAGTTCGAGCTAAAGTGGCATCTATCGGAATATTTCATGATTTAAATCGCGCTTTCGTAGGCTGTTCACTACTCCGCTGAACGTCAAAGTTTTATAAAAATAATAAAATTATTCCAGTATAAGATTCGCATCTCAATATCAGCGTTCGCCAACGACCATACCATGTTGAACACACCGGTTCTCGTCCGATCACCGAAGTTAAGCAACATTGGGCGCGGTCAGTACTTGGATGGGTGACCGCTTGGGAACACCGCGTGCCGTTGGCCCTCTTCTTTTTTGAATTTTTTTTCAATTTTCTAAATGTTATTTAAGTATTCGGTTGTTTTTCGTCTCTCCCTAACGTTTAATTGCGTGTTGATACAGTCGTTTGGCGTTTCATCCTCCACCCCTACGTACTTAACTTACATTTTTTCAATCAATATCAGATCTGTCGGTGTAATGCACGCCTCTCCTTTTTTGCAATTGCTTTTCTATTTGTTAAATGTTATTTAGCATTTAGATGTTCTTCGTCTGTTTTTGTGATATAACCTACCCCTCCCTACCCCTACCACGTTCATAAACCTATAATTTTGTTGGGATATAATCATTTGGCGTTTCATCCTCCCTCCCTCCCTCCCTCCCTCCCTCCCTCCCTCCCTCCCTCCCTGACATAATGCATGTTTGATGAGATTATTTTGCTTACATAACACATTTAAATATAAATTGCCTAGGATTATACTATTTTTTACGTTTTTTTTAAATTTATGTATCGTCGTTATTTATGTGTTTTACCATTGTTATTAATTTGAATTTTCCCTCTTCAGTTCGAGCTAAAGTGGCATCTATCGGAATATTTCATGATTTAAATCACGCTTTCGTAGGCTGTTCACTACTCCGCTGAACGTCAAAGTTTTATAAAAATAATAAAATTATTCTCCAGTATAAGATTTGCATCTCAATATCAGCGTTCGCCAACGACCATACCATGTTGAACACACCGGTTCTCGTCCGATCACCGAAGTTAAGCAACATTGGGCGCGGTCAGTACTTGGATGGGTGACCGCTTGGGAACACCGCGTGCCGTTGGCCCTCTTCTTTTTTGAATTTTTTTTCAATTTTCTAAATGTTATTTAAGTATTCGGTTGTTTTTCGTCTCTCCCTAACGTTTAATTGCGTGTTGATACAGTCGTTTGGCGTTTCATCCTCCACCCCTACGTACTTAACTTACATTTTTTCAATCAATATCAGATCTGTCGGTGTAATGCACGCCTCTCCTTTTTTGCAATTGCTTTTCTATTTGTTAAATGTTATTTAGCATTTAGATGTTCTTCGTCTGTTTTTGTGATATAACCTACCCCTCCCTACCCCTACCACGTTCATAAACCTATAATTTTGTTGGGATATAATCATTTGGCGTTTCATCCTCCCTCCCTCCCTCCCTCCCTCCCTCCCTCCCTCCCTCCCTGACATAATGCATGTTTGATGAGATTATTTTGCTTACATAACACATTTAAATATAAATTGCCTAGGATTATACTATTTTTTACGTTTTTTTTAAATTTATGTATCGTCGTTATTTATGTGTTTTACCATTGTTATTAATTTGAATTTTCCCTCTTCAGTTCGAGCTAAAGTGGCATCTATCGGAATATTTCATGATTTAAATCGCGCTTTCGTAGGCTGTTCACTACTCCGCTGAACGTCAAAGTTTTATAAAAATAATAAAATTATTCTCCAGTATAAGATTCGCATCTCAATATCAGCGTTCGCCAACGACCATACCATGTTGAACACACCGGTTCTCGTCCGATCACCGAAGTTAAGCAACATTGGGCGCGGTCAGTACTTGGATGGGTGACCGCTTGGGAACACCGCGTGCCGTTGGCCCTCTTCTTTTTTGAATTTTTTTTCAATTTTCTAAATGTTATTTAAGTATTCGGTTGTTTTTCGTCTCTCCCTAACGTTTAATTGCGTGTTGATACAGTCGTTTGGCGTTTCATCCTCCACCCCTACGTACTTAACTTACATTTTTTCAATCAATATCAGATCTGTCGGTGTAATGCACGCCTCTCCTTTTTTGCAATTGCTTTTCTATTTGTTAAATGTTATTTAGCATTTAGATGTTCTTCGTCTGTTTTTGTGATATAACCTACCCCTCCCTACCCCTACCACGTTCATAAACCTATAATTTTGTTGGGATATAATCATTTGGCGTTTCATCCTCCCTCCCTCCCTCCCTCCCTCCCTCCCTCCCTCCCTCCCTGACATAATGCATGTTTGATGAGATTATTTTGCTTACATAACACATTTAAATATAAATTGCCTAGGATTATACTATTTTTTACGTTTTTTTTAAATTTATGTATCGTCGTTATTTATGTGTTTTACCATTGTTATTAATTTGAATTTTCCCTCTTCAGTTCGAGCTAAAGTGGCATCTATCGGAATATTTCATGATTTAAATCGCGCTTTCGTAGGCTGTTCACTACTCCGCTGAACGTCAAAGTTTTATAAAAATAATAAAATTATTCTCCAGTATAAGATTCGCATCTCAATATCAGCGTTCGCCAACGACCATACCATGTTGAACACACCGGTTCTCGTCCGATCACCGAAGTTAAGCAACATTGGGCGCGGTCAGTACTTGGATGGGTGACCGCTTGGGAACACCGCGTGCCGTTGGCCCTCTTCTTTTTTGAATTTTTTTTCAATTTTCTAAATGTTATTTAAGTATTCGGTTGTTTTTCGTCTCTCCCTAACGTTTAATTGCGTGTTGATACAGTCGTTTGGCGTTTCATCCTCCACCCCTACGTACTTAACTTACATTTTTTCAATCAATATCAGATCTGTCGGTGTAATGCACGCCTCTCCTTTTTTGCAATTGCTTTTCTATTTGTTAAATGTTATTTAGCATTTAGATGTTCTTCGTCTGTTTTTGTGATATAACCTACCCCTCCCTACCCCTACCACGTTCATAAACCTATAATTTTGTTGGGATATAATCATTTGGCGTTTCATCCTCCCTCCCTCCCTCCCTCCCTCCCTCCCTGACATAATGCATGTTTGATGAGATTATTTTGCTTACATAACACATTTAAATATAAATTGCCTAGGATTATACTATTTTTTACGTTTTTTTTAAATTTATGTATCGTCGTTATTTATGTGTTTTACCATTGTTATTAATTTGAATTTTCCCTCTTCAGTTCGAGCTAAAGTGGCATCTATCGGAATATTTCATGATTTAAATCGCGCTTTCGTAGGCTGTTCACTACTCCGCTGAACGTCAAAGTTTTATAAAAATAATAAAATTATTCTCCAGTATAAGATTCGCATCTCAATATCAGCGTTCGCCAACGACCATACCATGTTGAACACACCGGTTCTCGTCCGATCACCGAAGTTAAGCAACATTGGGCGCGGTCAGTACTTGGATGGGTGACCGCTTGGGAACACCGCGTGCCGTTGGCCCTCTTCTTTTTTGAATTTTTTTTCAATTTTCTAAATGTTATTTAAGTATTCGGTTGTTTTTCGTCTCTCCCTAACGTTTAATTGCGTGTTGATACAGTCGTTTGGCGTTTCATCCTCCACCCCTACGTACTTAACTTACATTTTTTCAATCAATATCAGATCTGTCGGTGTAATGCACGCCTCTCCTTTTTTGCAATTGCTTTTCTATTTGTTAAATGTTATTTAGCATTTAGATGTTCTTCGTCTGTTTTTGTGATATAACCTACCCCTCCCTACCCCTACCACGTTCATAAACCTATAATTTTGTTGGGATATAATCATTTGGCGTTTCATCCTCCCTCCCTCCCTCCCTCCCTCCCTCCCTCCCTCCCTCCCTGACATAATGCATGTTTGATGAGATTATTTTGCTTACATAACACATTTAAATATAAATTGCCTAGGATTATACTATTTTTTACGTTTTTTTTAAATTTATGTATCGTCGTTATTTATGTATTTTACCATTGTTATTAATTTGAATTTTCCCTCTTCAGTTCGAGCTAAAGTGGCATCTATCGGAATATTTCATGATTTAAATCGCGCTTTCGTAGGCTGTTCACTACTCCGCTGAACGTGAAAGTTTTATAAAAATAATAAAATTATTCCAGTATAAGATTCGCATCTCAATATCAGCGTTCGCCAACGACCATACCATGTTGAACACACCGGTTCTCGTCCGATCACCGAAGTTAAGCAACATTGGGCGCGGTCAGTACTTGGATGGGTGACCGCTTGGGAACACCGCGTGCCGTTGGCCCTCTTCTTTTTTGAATTTTTTTTCAATTTTCTAAATGTTATTTAAGTATTCGGTTGTTTTTCGTCTCTCCCTAACGTTTAATTGCGTGTTGATACAGTCGTTTGGCGTTTCATCCTCCACCCCTACGTACTTAACTTACATTTTTTCAATCAATATCAGATCTGTCGGTGTAATGCACGCCTCTCCTTTTTTGCAATTGCTTTTCTATTTGTTAAATGTTATTTAGCATTTAGATGTTCTTCGTCTGTTTTTGTGATATAACCTACCCCACCCTACCCCTACCACGTTCATAAACCTATAATTTTGTTGGGATATAATCATTTGGCGTTTCATCCTCCCTCCCTCCCTCCCTCCCTCCCTCCCTCCCTCCCTCCCTGACATAATGCATGTTTGATGAGATTATTTTGCTTACATAACACATTTAAATATAAATTGCCTAGGATTATACTATTTTTTACGTTTTTTTTAAATTTATGTATCGTCGTTATTTATGTGTTTTACCATTGTTATTAATTTGAATTTTCCCTCTTCAGTTCGAGCTAAAGTGGCATCTATCGGAATATTTCATGATTTAAATCGCGCTTTCGTAGGCTGTTCACTACTCCGCTGAACGTCAAAGTTTTATAAAAATAATAAAATTATTCTCCAGTATAAGATTTGCATCTCAATATCAGCGTTCGCCAACGACCATACCATGTTGAACACACCGGTTCTCGTCCGATCACCGAAGTTAAGCAACATTGGGCGCGGTCAGTACTTGGATGGGTGACCGCTTGGGAACACCGCGTGCCGTTGGCCCTCTTCTTTTTTGAATTTTTTTTCAATTTTCTAAATGTTATTTAAGTATTCGGTTGTTTTTCGTCTCTCCCTAACGTTTAATTGCGTGTTGATACAGTCGTTTGGCGTTTCATCCTCCACCCCTACGTACTTAACTTACATTTTTTCAATCAATATCAGATCTGTCGGTGTAATGCACGCCTCTCCTTTTTTGCAATTGCTTTTCTATTTGTTAAATGTTATTTAGCATTTAGATGTTCTTCGTCTGTTTTTGTGATATAACCTACCCCTCCCTACCCCTACCACGTTCATAAACCTATAATTTTGTTGGGATATAATCATTTGGCGTTTCATCCTCCCTCCCTCCCTCCCTCCCTCCCTCCCTCCCTCCCTCCCTGACATAATGCATGTTTGATGAGATTATTTTGCTTACATAACACATTTAAATATAAATTGCCTAGGATTATACTATTTTTTACGTTTTTTTTAAATTTATGTATCGTCGTTATTTATGTGTTTTACCATTGTTATTAATTTGAATTTTCCCTCTTCAGTTCGAGCTAAAGTGGCATCTATCGGAATATTTCATGATTTAAATCGCGCTTTCGTAGGCTGTTCACTACTCCGCTGAACGTCAAAGTTTTATAAAAATAATAAAATTATTCTCCAGTATAAGATTCGCATCTCAATATCAGCGTTCGCCAACGACCATACCATGTTGAACACACCGGTTCTCGTCCGATCACCGAAGTTAAGCAACATTGGGCGCGGTCAGTACTTGGATGGGTGACCGCTTGGGAACACCGCGTGCCGTTGGCCCTCTTCTTTTTTGAATTTTTTTTCAATTTTCTAAATGTTATTTAAGTATTCGGTTGTTTTTCGTCTCTCCCTAACGTTTAATTGCGTGTTGATACAGTCGTTTGGCGTTTCATCCTCCACCCCTACGTACTTAACTTACATTTTTTCAATCAATATCAGATCTGTCGGTGTAATGCACGCCTCTCCTTTTTTGCAATTGCTTTTCTATTTGTTAAATGTTATTTAGCATTTAGATGTTCTTCGTCTGTTTTTGTGATATAACCTACCCCTCCCTACCCCTACCACGTTCATAAACCTATAATTTTGTTGGGATATAATCATTTGGCGTTTCATCCTCCCTCCCTCCCTCCCTCCCTCCCTCCCTGACATAATGCATGTTTGATGAGATTATTTTGCTTACATAACACATTTAAATATAAATTGCCTAGGATTATACTATTTTTTACGTTTTTTTTAAATTTATGTATCGTCGTTATTTATGTGTTTTACCATTGTTATTAATTTGAATTTTCCCTCTTCAGTTCGAGCTAAAGTGGCATCTATCGGAATATTTCATGATTTAAATCGCGCTTTCGTAGGCTGTTCACTACTCCGCTGAACGTCAAAGTTTTATAAAAATAATAAAATTATTCTCCAGTATAAGATTCGCATCTCAATATCAGCGTTCGCCAACGACCATACCATGTTGAACACACCGGTTCTCGTCCGATCACCGAAGTTAAGCAACATTGGGCGCGGTCAGTACTTGGATGGGTGACCGCTTGGGAACACCGCGTGCCGTTGGCCCTCTTCTTTTTTGAATTTTTTTTCAATTTTCTAAATGTTATTTAAGTATTCGGTTGTTTTTCGTCTCTCCCTAACGTTTAATTGCGTGTTGATACAGTCGTTTGGCGTTTCATCCTCCACCCCTACGTACTTAACTTACATTTTTTCAATCAATATCAGATCTGTCGGTGTAATGCACGCCTCTCCTTTTTTGCAATTGCTTTTCTATTTGTTAAATGTTATTTAGCATTTAGATGTTCTTCGTCTGTTTTTGTGATATAACCTACCCCTCCCTACCCCTACCACGTTCATAAACCTATAATTTTGTTGGGATATAATCATTTGGCGTTTCATCCTCCCTCCCTCCCTCCCTCCCTCCCTCCCTCCCTCCCTCCCTGACATAATGCATGTTTGATGAGATTATTTTGCTTACATAACACATTTAAATATAAATTGCCTAGGATTATACTATTTTTTACGTTTTTTTTAAATTTATGTATCGTCGTTATTTATGTATTTTACCATTGTTATTAATTTGAATTTTCCCTCTTCAGTTCGAGCTAAAGTGGCATCTATCGGAATATTTCATGATTTAAATCGCGCTTTCGTAGGCTGTTCACTACTCCGCTGAACGTGAAAGTTTTATAAAAATAATAAAATTATTCCAGTATAAGATTCGCATCTCAATATCAGCGTTCGCCAACGACCATACCATGTTGAACACACCGGTTCTCGTCCGATCACCGAAGTTAAGCAACATTGGGCGCGGTCAGTACTTGGATGGGTGACCGCTTGGGAACACCGCGTGCCGTTGGCCCTCTTCTTTTTTGAATTTTTTTTCAATTTTCTAAATGTTATTTAAGTATTCGGTTGTTTTTCGTCTCTCCCTAACGTTTAATTGCGTGTTGATACAGTCGTTTGGCGTTTCATCCTCCACCCCTACGTACTTAACTTACATTTTTTCAATCAATATCAGATCTGTCGGTGTAATGCACGCCTCTCCTTTTTTGCAATTGCTTTTCTATTTGTTAAATGTTATTTAGCATTTAGATGTTCTTCGTCTGTTTTTGTGATATAACCTACCCCACCCTACCCCTACCACGTTCATAAACCTATAATTTTGTTGGGATATAATCATTTGGCGTTTCATCCTCCCTCCCTCCCTCCCTCCCTCCCTCCCTCCCTCCCTCCCTGACATAATGCATGTTTGATGAGATTATTTTGCTTACATAACACATTTAAATATAAATTGCCTAGGATTATACTATTTTTTACGTTTTTTTTAAATTTATGTATCGTCGTTATTTATGTGTTTTACCATTGTTATTAATTTGAATTTTCCCTCTTCAGTTCGAGCTAAAGTGGCATCTATCGGAATATTTCATGATTTAAATCGCGCTTTCGTAGGCTGTTCACTACTCCGCTGAACGTCAAAGTTTTATAAAAATAATAAAATTATTCTCCAGTATAAGATTTGCATCTCAATATCAGCGTTCGCCAACGACCATACCATGTTGAACACACCGGTTCTCGTCCGATCACCGAAGTTAAGCAACATTGGGCGCGGTCAGTACTTGGATGGGTGACCGCTTGGGAACACCGCGTGCCGTTGGCCCTCTTCTTTTTTGAATTTTTTTTCAATTTTCTAAATGTTATTTAAGTATTCGGTTGTTTTTCGTCTCTCCCTAACGTTTAATTGCGTGTTGATACAGTCGTTTGGCGTTTCATCCTCCACCCCTACGTACTTAACTTACATTTTTTCAATCAATATCAGATCTGTCGGTGTAATGCACGCCTCTCCTTTTTTGCAATTGCTTTTCTATTTGTTAAATGTTATTTAGCATTTAGATGTTCTTCGTCTGTTTTTGTGATATAACCTACCCCTCCCTACCCCTACCACGTTCATAAACCTATAATTTTGTTGGGATATAATCATTTGGCGTTTCATCCTCCCTCCCTCCCTCCCTCCCTCCCTCCCTCCCTCCCTCCCTGACATAATGCATGTTTGATGAGATTATTTTGCTTACATAACACATTTAAATATAAATTGCCTAGGATTATACTATTTTTTACGTTTTTTTTAAATTTATGTATCGTCGTTATTTATGTGTTTTACCATTGTTATTAATTTGAATTTTCCCTCTTCAGTTCGAGCTAAAGTGGCATCTATCGGAATATTTCATGATTTAAATCGCGCTTTCGTAGGCTGTTCACTACTCCGCTGAACGTCAAAGTTTTATAAAAATAATAAAATTATTCTCCAGTATAAGATTCGCATCTCAATATCAGCGTTCGCCAACGACCATACCATGTTGAACACACCGGTTCTCGTCCGATCACCGAAGTTAAGCAACATTGGGCGCGGTCAGTACTTGGATGGGTGACCGCTTGGGAACACCGCGTGCCGTTGGCCCTCTTCTTTTTTGAATTTTTTTTCAATTTTCTAAATGTTATTTAAGTATTCGGTTGTTTTTCGTCTCTCCCTAACGTTTAATTGCGTGTTGATACAGTCGTTTGGCGTTTCATCCTCCACCCCTACGTACTTAACTTACATTTTTTCAATCAATATCAGATCTGTCGGTGTAATGCACGCCTCTCCTTTTTTGCAATTGCTTTTCTATTTGTTAAATGTTATTTAGCATTTAGATGTTCTTCGTCTGTTTTTGTGATATAACCTACCCCTCCCTACCCCTACCACGTTCATAAACCTATAATTTTGTTGGGATATAATCATTTGGCGTTTCATCCTCCCTCCCTCCCTCCCTCCCTCCCTCCCTCCCTCCCTCCCTGACATAATGCATGTTTGATGAGATTATTTTGCTTACATAACACATTTAAATATAAATTGCCTAGGATTATACTATTTTTTACGTTTTTTTTAAATTTATGTATCGTCGTTATTTATGTGTTTTACCATTGTTATTAATTTGAATTTTCCCTCTTCAGTTCGAGCTAAAGTGGCATCTATCGGAATATTTCATGATTTAAATCGCGCTTTCGTAGGCTGTTCACTACTCCGCTGAACGTCAAAGTTTTATAAAAATAATAAAATTATTCTCCAGTATAAGATTCGCATCTCAATATCAGCGTTCGCCAACGACCATACCATGTTGAACACACCGGTTCTCGTCCGATCACCGAAGTTAAGCAACATTGGGCGCGGTCAGTACTTGGATGGGTGACCGCTTGGGAACACCGCGTGCCGTTGGCCCTCTTCTTTTTTGAATTTTTTTTCAATTTTCTAAATGTTATTTAAGTATTCGGTTGTTTTTCGTCTCTCCCTAACGTTTAATTGCGTGTTGATACAGTCGTTTGGCGTTTCATCCTCCACCCCTACGTACTTAACTTACATTTTTTCAATCAATATCAGATCTGTCGGTGTAATGCACGCCTCTCCTTTTTTGCAATTGCTTTTCTATTTGTTAAATGTTATTTAGCATTTAGATGTTCTTCGTCTGTTTTTGTGATATAACCTACCCCTCCCTACCCCTACCACGTTCATAAACCTATAATTTTGTTGGGATATAATCATTTGGCGTTTCATCCTCCCTCCCTCCCTCCCTCCCTCCCTCCCTCCCTCCCTCCCTGACATAATGCATGTTTGATGAGATTATTTTGCTTACATAACACATTTAAATATAAATTGCCTAGGATTATACTATTTTTTACGTTTTTTTTAAATTTATGTATCGTCGTTATTTATGTGTTTTACCATTGTTATTAATTTGAATTTTCCCTCTTCAGTTCGAGCTAAAGTGGCATCTATCGGAATATTTCATGATTTAAATCGCGCTTTCGTAGGCTGTTCACTACTCCGCTGAACGTCAAAGTTTTATAAAAATAATAAAATTATTCTCCAGTATAAGATTCGCATCTCAATATCAGCGTTCGCCAACGACCATACCATGTTGAACACACCGGTTCTCGTCCGATCACCGAAGTTAAGCAACATTGGGCGCGGTCAGTACTTGGATGGGTGACCGCTTGGGAACACCGCGTGCCGTTGGCCCTCTTCTTTTTTGAATTTTTTTTCAATTTTCTAAATGTTATTTAAGTATTCGGTTGTTTTTCGTCTCTCCCTAACGTTTAATTGCGTGTTGATACAGTCGTTTGGCGTTTCATCCTCCACCCCTACGTACTTAACTTACATTTTTTCAATCAATATCAGATCTGTCGGTGTAATGCACGCCTCTCCTTTTTTGCAATTGCTTTTCTATTTGTTAAATGTTATTTAGCATTTAGATGTTCTTCGTCTGTTTTTGTGATATAACCTACCCCTCCCTACCCCTACCACGTTCATAAACCTATAATTTTGTTGGGATATAATCATTTGGCGTTTCATCCTCCCTCCCTCCCTCCCTCCCTCCCTCCCTCCCTCCCTCCCTGACATAATGCATGTTTGATGAGATTATTTTGCTTACATAACACATTTAAATATAAATTGCCTAGGATTATACTATTTTTTACGTTTTTTTTAAATTTATGTATCGTCGTTATTTATGTATTTTACCATTGTTATTAATTTGAATTTTCCCTCTTCAGTTCGAGCTAAAGTGGCATCTATCGGAATATTTCATGATTTAAATCGCGCTTTCGTAGGCTGTTCACTACTCCGCTGAACGTCAAAGTTTTATAAAAATAATAAAATTATTCCAGTATAAGATTCGCATCTCAATATCAGCGTTCGCCAACGACCATACCATGTTGAACACACCGGTTCTCGTCCGATCACCGAAGTTAAGCAACATTGGGCGCGGTCAGTACTTGGATGGGTGACCGCTTGGGAACACCGCGTGCCGTTGGCCCTCTTCTTTTTTGAATTTTTTTTCAATTTTCTAAATGTTATTTAAGTATTCGGTTGTTTTTCGTCTCTCCCTAACGTTTAATTGCGTGTTGATACAGTCGTTTGGCGTTTCATCCTCCACCCCTACGTACTTAACTTACATTTTTTCAATCAATATCAGATCTGTCGGTGTAATGCACGCCTCTCCTTTTTTGCAATTGCTTTTCTATTTGTTAAATGTTATTTAGCATTTAGATGTTCTTCGTCTGTTTTTGTGATATAACCTACCCCACCCTACCCCTACCACGTTCATAAACCTATAATTTTGTTGGGATATAATCATTTGGCGTTTCATCCTCCCTCCCTCCCTCCCTCCCTCCCTCCCTCCCTCCCTCCCTGACATAATGCATGTTTGATGAGATTATTTTGCTTACATAACACATTTAAATATAAATTGCCTAGGATTATACTATTTTTTACGTTTTTTTTAAATTTATGTATCGTCGTTATTTATGTGTTTTACCATTGTTATTAATTTGAATTTTCCCTCTTCAGTTCGAGCTAAAGTGGCATCTATCGGAATATTTCATGATTTAAATCGCGCTTTCGTAGGCTGTTCACTACTCCGCTGAACGTCAAAGTTTTATAAAAATAATAAAATTATTCTCCAGTATAAGATTTGCATCTCAATATCAGCGTTCGCCAACGACCATACCATGTTGAACACACCGGTTCTCGTCCGATCACCGAAGTTAAGCAACATTGGGCGCGGTCAGTACTTGGATGGGTGACCGCTTGGGAACACCGCGTGCCGTTGGCCCTCTTCTTTTTTGAATTTTTTTTCAATTTTCTAAATGTTATTTAAGTATTCGGTTGTTTTTCGTCTCTCCCTAACGTTTAATTGCGTGTTGATACAGTCGTTTGGCGTTTCATCCTCCACCCCTACGTACTTAACTTACATTTTTTCAATCAATATCAGATCTGTCGGTGTAATGCACGCCTCTCCTTTTTTGCAATTGCTTTTCTATTTGTTAAATGTTATTTAGCATTTAGATGTTCTTCGTCTGTTTTTGTGATATAACCTACCCCTCCCTACCCCTACCACGTTCATAAACCTATAATTTTGTTGGGATATAATCATTTGGCGTTTCATCCTCCCTCCCTCCCTCCCTCCCTCCCTCCCTCCCTCCCTCCCTGACATAATGCATGTTTGATGAGATTATTTTGCTTACATAACACATTTAAATATAAATTGCCTAGGATTATACTATTTTTTACGTTTTTTTTAAATTTATGTATCGTCGTTATTTATGTGTTTTACCATTGTTATTAATTTGAATTTTCCCTCTTCAGTTCGAGCTAAAGTGGCATCTATCGGAATATTTCATGATTTAAATCGCGCTTTCGTAGGCTGTTCACTACTCCGCTGAACGTCAAAGTTTTATAAAAATAATAAAATTATTCTCCAGTATAAGATTCGCATCTCAATATCAGCGTTCGCCAACGACCATACCATGTTGAACACACCGGTTCTCGTCCGATCACCGAAGTTAAGCAACATTGGGCGCGGTCAGTACTTGGATGGGTGACCGCTTGGGAACACCGCGTGCCGTTGGCCCTCTTCTTTTTTGAATTTTTTTTCAATTTTCTAAATGTTATTTAAGTATTCGGTTGTTTTTCGTCTCTCCCTAACGTTTAATTGCGTGTTGATACAGTCGTTTGGCGTTTCATCCTCCACCCCTACGTACTTAACTTACATTTTTTCAATCAATATCAGATCTGTCGGTGTAATGCACGCCTCTCCTTTTTTGCAATTGCTTTTCTATTTGTTAAATGTTATTTAGCATTTAGATGTTCTTCGTCTGTTTTTGTGATATAACCTACCCCTCCCTACCCCTACCACGTTCATAAACCTATAATTTTGTTGGGATATAATCATTTGGCGTTTCATCCTCCCTCCCTCCCTCCCTCCCTCCCTCCCTCCCTCCCTCCCTCCCTCCCTCCCTGACATAATGCATGTTTGATGAGATTATTTTGCTTACATAACACATTTAAATATAAATTGCCTAGGATTATACTATTTTTTACGTTTTTTTTAAATTTATGTATCGTCGTTATTTATGTGTTTTACCATTGTTATTAATTTGAATTTTCCCTCTTCAGTTCGAGCTAAAGTGGCATCTATCGGAATATTTCATGATTTAAATCGCGCTTTCGTAGGCTGTTCACTACTCCGCTGAACGTCAAAGTTTTATAAAAATAATAAAATTATTCTCCAGTATAAGATTCGCATCTCAATATCAGCGTTCGCCAACGACCATACCATGTTGAACACACCGGTTCTCGTCCGATCACCGAAGTTAAGCAACATTGGGCGCGGTCAGTACTTGGATGGGTGACCGCTTGGGAACACCGCGTGCCGTTGGCCCTCTTCTTTTTTGAATTTTTTTTCAATTTTCTAAATGTTATTTAAGTATTCGGTTGTTTTTCGTCTCTCCCTAACGTTTAATTGCGTGTTGATACAGTCGTTTGGCGTTTCATCCTCCACCCCTACGTACTTAACTTACATTTTTTCAATCAATATCAGATCTGTCGGTGTAATGCACGCCTCTCCTTTTTTGCAATTGCTTTTCTATTTGTTAAATGTTATTTAGCATTTAGATGTTCTTCGTCTGTTTTTGTGATATAACCTACCCCTCCCTACCCCTACCACGTTCATAAACCTATAATTTTGTTGGGATATAATCATTTGGCGTTTCATCCTCCCTCCCTCCCTCCCTCCCTCCCTCCCTCCCTCCCTCCCTGACATAATGCATGTTTGATGAGATTATTTTGCTTACATAACACATTTAAATATAAATTGCCTAGGATTATACTATTTTTTACGTTTTTTTTAAATTTATGTATCGTCGTTATTTATGTGTTTTACCATTGTTATTAATTTGAATTTTCCCTCTTCAGTTCGAGCTAAAGTGGCATCTATCGGAATATTTCATGATTTAAATCGCGCTTTCGTAGGCTGTTCACTACTCCGCTGAACGTCAAAGTTTTATAAAAATAATAAAATTATTCTCCAGTATAAGATTCGCATCTCAATATCAGCGTTCGCCAACGACCATACCATGTTGAACACACCGGTTCTCGTCCGATCACCGAAGTTAAGCAACATTGGGCGCGGTCAGTACTTGGATGGGTGACCGCTTGGGAACACCGCGTGCCGTTGGCCCTCTTCTTTTTTGAATTTTTTTTCAATTTTCTAAATGTTATTTAAGTATTCGGTTGTTTTTCGTCTCTCCCTAACGTTTAATTGCGTGTTGATACAGTCGTTTGGCGTTTCATCCTCCACCCCTACGTACTTAACTTACATTTTTTCAATCAATATCAGATCTGTCGGTGTAATGCACGCCTCTCCTTTTTTGCAATTGCTTTTCTATTTGTTAAATGTTATTTAGCATTTAGATGTTCTTCGTCTGTTTTTGTGATATAACCTACCCCTCCCTACCCCTACCACGTTCATAAACCTATAATTTTGTTGGGATATAATCATTTGGCGTTTCATCCTCCCTCCCTCCCTCCCTCCCTCACTCCCTCCCTCCCTGACATAATGCATGTTTGATGAGATTATTTTGCTTACATAACACATTTAAATATAAATTGCCTAGGATTATACTATTTTTTACGTTTTTTTTAAATTTATGTATCGTCGTTATTTATGTATTTTACCATTGTTATTAATTTGAATTTTCCCTCTTCAGTTCGAGCTAAAGTGGCATCTATCGGAATATTTCATGATTTAAATCGCGCTTTCGTAGGCTGTTCACTACTCCGCTGAACGTCAAAGTTTTATAAAAATAATAAAATTATTCTCCAGTATAAGATTCGCATCTCAATATCAGCGTTCGCCAACGACCATACCATGTTGAACACACCGGTTCTCGTCCGATCACCGAAGTTAAGCAACATTGGGCGCGGTCAGTACTTGGATGGGTGACCGCTTGGGAACACCGCGTGCCGTTGGCCCTCTTCTTTTTTGAATTTTTTTTCAATTTTCTAAATGTTATTTAAGTATTCGGTTGTTTTTCGTCTCTCCCTAACGTTTAATTGCGTGTTGATACAGTCGTTTGGCGTTTCATCCTCCACCCCTACGTACTTAACTTACATTTTTTCAATCAATATCAGATCTGTCGGTGTAATGCACGCCTCTCCTTTTTTGCAATTGCTTTTCTATTTGTTAAATGTTATTTAGCATTTAGATGTTCTTCGTCTGTTTTTGTGATATAACCTACCCCTCCCTACCCCTACCACGTTCATAAACCTATAATTTTGTTGGGATATAATCATTTGGCGTTTCATCCTCCCTCCCTCCCTCCCTCCCTCCCTCCCTCCCTCCCTCCCTGACATAATGCATGTTTGATGAGATTATTTTGCTTACATAACACATTTAAATATAAATTGCCTAGGATTATACTATTTTTTACGTTTTTTTTAAATTTATGTATCGTCGTTATTTATGTGTTTTACCATTGTTATTAATTTGAATTTTCCCTCTTCAGTTCGAGCTAAAGTGGCATCTATCGGAATATTTCATGATTTAAATCGCGCTTTCGTAGGCTGTTCACTACTCCGCTGAACGTCAAAGTTTTATAAAAATAATAAAATTATTCTCCAGTATAAGATTCGCATCTCAATATCAGCGTTCGCCAACGACCATACCATGTTGAACACACCGGTTCTCGTCCGATCACCGAAGTTAAGCAACATTGGGCGCGGTCAGTACTTGGATGGGTGACCGCTTGGGAACACCGCGTGCCGTTGGCCCTCTTCTTTTTTGAATTTTTTTTCAATTTTCTAAATGTTATTTAAGTATTCGGTTGTTTTTCGTCTCTCCCTAACGTTTAATTGCGTGTTGATACAGTCGTTTGGCGTTTCATCCTCCACCCCTACGTACTTAACTTACATTTTTTCAATCAATATCAGATCTGTCGGTGTAATGCACGCCTCTCCTTTTTTGCAATTGCTTTTCTATTTGTTAAATGTTATTTAGCATTTAGATGTTCTTCGTCTGTTTTTGTGATATAACCTACCCCTCCCTACCCCTACCACGTTCATAAACCTATAATTTTGTTGGGATATAATCATTTGGCGTTTCATCCTCCCTCCCTCCCTCCCTCCCTCCCTCCCTCCCTCCCTCCCTGACATAATGCATGTTTGATGAGATTATTTTGCTTACATAACACATTTAAATATAAATTGCCTAGGATTATACTATTTTTTACGTTTTTTTTAAATTTATGTATCGTCGTTATTTATGTATTTTACCATTGTTATTAATTTGAATTTTCCCTCTTCAGTTCGAGCTAAAGTGGCATCTATCGGAATATTTCATGATTTAAATCGCGCTTTCGTAGGCTGTTCACTACTCCGCTGAACGTCAAAGTTTTATAAAAATAATAAAATTATTCCAGTATAAGATTCGCATCTCAATATCAGCGTTCGCCAACGACCATACCATGTTGAACACACCGGTTCTCGTCCGATCACCGAAGTTAAGCAACATTGGGCGCGGTCAGTACTTGGATGGGTGACCGCTTGGGAACACCGCGTGCCGTTGGCCCTCTTCTTTTTTGAATTTTTTTTCAATTTTCTAAATGTTATTTAAGTATTCGGTTGTTTTTCGTCTCTCCCTAACGTTTAATTGCGTGTTGATACAGTCGTTTGGCGTTTCATCCTCCACCCCTACGTACTTAACTTACATTTTTTCAATCAATATCAGATCTGTCGGTGTAATGCACGCCTCTCCTTTTTTGCAATTGCTTTTCTATTTGTTAAATGTTATTTAGCATTTAGATGTTCTTCGTCTGTTTTTGTGATATAACCTACCCCACCCTACCCCTACCACGTTCATAAACCTATAATTTTGTTGGGATATAATCATTTGGCGTTTCATCCTCCCTCCCTCCCTCCCTCCCTCCCTCCCTCCCTCCCTCCCTGACATAATGCATGTTTGATGAGATTATTTTGCTTACATAACACATTTAAATATAAATTGCCTAGGATTATACTATTTTTTACGTTTTTTTTAAATTTATGTATCGTCGTTATTTATGTGTTTTACCATTGTTATTAATTTGAATTTTCCCTCTTCAGTTCGAGCTAAAGTGGCATCTATCGGAATATTTCATGATTTAAATCGCGCTTTCGTAGGCTGTTCACTACTCCGCTGAACGTCAAAGTTTTATAAAAATAATAAAATTATTCTCCAGTATAAGATTTGCATCTCAATATCAGCGTTCGCCAACGACCATACCATGTTGAACACACCGGTTCTCGTCCGATCACCGAAGTTAAGCAACATTGGGCGCGGTCAGTACTTGGATGGGTGACCGCTTGGGAACACCGCGTGCCGTTGGCCCTCTTCTTTTTTGAATTTTTTTTCAATTTTCTAAATGTTATTTAAGTATTCGGTTGTTTTTCGTCTCTCCCTAACGTTTAATTGCGTGTTGATACAGTCGTTTGGCGTTTCATCCTCCACCCCTACGTACTTAACTTACATTTTTTCAATCAATATCAGATCTGTCGGTGTAATGCACGCCTCTCCTTTTTTGCAATTGCTTTTCTATTTGTTAAATGTTATTTAGCATTTAGATGTTCTTCGTCTGTTTTTGTGATATAACCTACCCCTCCCTACCCCTACCACGTTCATAAACCTATAATTTTGTTGGGATATAATCATTTGGCGTTTCATCCTCCCTCCCTCCCTCCCTCCCTCCCTCCCTCCCTCCCTCCCTGACATAATGCATGTTTGATGAGATTATTTTGCTTACATAACACATTTAAATATAAATTGCCTAGGATTATACTATTTTTTACGTTTTTTTTAAATTTATGTATCGTCGTTATTTATGTGTTTTACCATTGTTATTAATTTGAATTTTCCCTCTTCAGTTCGAGCTAAAGTGGCATCTATCGGAATATTTCATGATTTAAATCGCGCTTTCGTAGGCTGTTCACTACTCCGCTGAACGTCAAAGTTTTATAAAAATAATAAAATTATTCTCCAGTATAAGATTCGCATCTCAATATCAGCGTTCGCCAACGACCATACCATGTTGAACACACCGGTTCTCGTCCGATCACCGAAGTTAAGCAACATTGGGCGCGGTCAGTACTTGGATGGGTGACCGCTTGGGAACACCGCGTGCCGTTGGCCCTCTTCTTTTTTGAATTTTTTTTCAATTTTCTAAATGTTATTTAAGTATTCGGTTGTTTTTCGTCTCTCCCTAACGTTTAATTGCGTGTTGATACAGTCGTTTGGCGTTTCATCCTCCACCCCTACGTACTTAACTTACATTTTTTCAATCAATATCAGATCTGTCGGTGTAATGCACGCCTCTCCTTTTTTGCAATTGCTTTTCTATTTGTTAAATGTTATTTAGCATTTAGATGTTCTTCGTCTGTTTTTGTGATATAACCTACCCCTCCCTACCCCTACCACGTTCATAAACCTATAATTTTGTTGGGATATAATCATTTGGCGTTTCATCCTCCCTCCCTCCCTCCCTCCCTCCCTCCCTCCCTCCCTCCCTCCCTCCCTCCCTGACATAATGCATGTTTGATGAGATTATTTTGCTTACATAACACATTTAAATATAAATTGCCTAGGATTATACTATTTTTTACGTTTTTTTTAAATTTATGTATCGTCGTTATTTATGTGTTTTACCATTGTTATTAATTTGAATTTTCCCTCTTCAGTTCGAGCTAAAGTGGCATCTATCGGAATATTTCATGATTTAAATCGCGCTTTCGTAGGCTGTTCACTACTCCGCTGAACGTCAAAGTTTTATAAAAATAATAAAATTATTCTCCAGTATAAGATTCGCATCTCAATATCAGCGTTCGCCAACGACCATACCATGTTGAACACACCGGTTCTCGTCCGATCACCGAAGTTAAGCAACATTGGGCGCGGTCAGTACTTGGATGGGTGACCGCTTGGGAACACCGCGTGCCGTTGGCCCTCTTCTTTTTTGAATTTTTTTTCAATTTTCTAAATGTTATTTAAGTATTCGGTTGTTTTTCGTCTCTCCCTAACGTTTAATTGCGTGTTGATACAGTCGTTTGGCGTTTCATCCTCCACCCCTACGTACTTAACTTACATTTTTTCAATCAATATCAGATCTGTCGGTGTAATGCACGCCTCTCCTTTTTTGCAATTGCTTTTCTATTTGTTAAATGTTATTTAGCATTTAGATGTTCTTCGTCTGTTTTTGTGATATAACCTACCCCTCCCTACCCCTACCACGTTCATAAACCTATAATTTTGTTGGGATATAATCATTTGGCGTTTCATCCTCCCTCCCTCCCTCCCTCCCTCCCTCCCTCCCTCCCTGACATAATGCATGTTTGATGAGATTATTTTGCTTACATAACACATTTAAATATAAATTGCCTAGGATTATACTATTTTTTACGTTTTTTTTAAATTTATGTATCGTCGTTATTTATGTGTTTTACCATTGTTATTAATTTGAATTTTCCCTCTTCAGTTCGAGCTAAAGTGGCATCTATCGGAATATTTCATGATTTAAATCGCGCTTTCGTAGGCTGTTCACTACTCCGCTGAACGTCAAAGTTTTATAAAAATAATAAAATTATTCTCCAGTATAAGATTCGCATCTCAATATCAGCGTTCGCCAACGACCATACCATGTTGAACACACCGGTTCTCGTCCGATCACCGAAGTTAAGCAACATTGGGCGCGGTCAGTACTTGGATGGGTGACCGCTTGGGAACACCGCGTGCCGTTGGCCCTCTTCTTTTTTGAATTTTTTTTCAATTTTCTAAATGTTATTTAAGTATTCGGTTGTTTTTCGTCTCTCCCTAACGTTTAATTGCGTGTTGATACAGTCGTTTGGCGTTTCATCCTCCACCCCTACGTACTTAACTTACATTTTTTCAATCAATATCAGATCTGTCGGTGTAATGCACGCCTCTCCTTTTTTGCAATTGCTTTTCTATTTGTTAAATGTTATTTAGCATTTAGATGTTCTTCGTCTGTTTTTGTGATATAACCTACCCCTCCCTACCCCTACCACGTTCATAAACCTATAATTTTGTTGGGATATAATCATTTGGCGTTTCATCCTCCCTCCCTCCCTCCCTCCCTCACTCCCTCCCTCCCTGACATAATGCATGTTTGATGAGATTATTTTGCTTACATAACACATTTAAATATAAATTGCCTAGGATTATACTATTTTTTACGTTTTTTTTAAATTTATGTATCGTCGTTATTTATGTATTTTACCATTGTTATTAATTTGAATTTTCCCTCTTCAGTTCGAGCTAAAGTGGCATCTATCGGAATATTTCATGATTTAAATCGCGCTTTCGTAGGCTGTTCACTACTCCGCTGAACGTCAAAGTTTTATAAAAATAATAAAATTATTCTCCAGTATAAGATTCGCATCTCAATATCAGCGTTCGCCAACGACCATACCATGTTGAACACACCGGTTCTCGTCCGATCACCGAAGTTAAGCAACATTGGGCGCGGTCAGTACTTGGATGGGTGACCGCTTGGGAACACCGCGTGCCGTTGGCCCTCTTCTTTTTTGAATTTTTTTTCAATTTTCTAAATGTTATTTAAGTATTCGGTTGTTTTTCGTCTCTCCCTAACGTTTAATTGCGTGTTGATACAGTCGTTTGGCGTTTCATCCTCCACCCCTACGTACTTAACTTACATTTTTTCAATCAATATCAGATCTGTCGGTGTAATGCACGCCTCTCCTTTTTTGCAATTGCTTTTCTATTTGTTAAATGTTATTTAGCATTTAGATGTTCTTCGTCTGTTTTTGTGATATAACCTACCCCTCCCTACCCCTACCACGTTCATAAACCTATAATTTTGTTGGGATATAATCATTTGGCGTTTCATCCTCCCTCCCTCCCTCCCTCCCTCCCTCCCTCCCTCCCTCCCTGACATAATGCATGTTTGATGAGATTATTTTGCTTACATAACACATTTAAATATAAATTGCCTAGGATTATACTATTTTTTACGTTTTTTTTAAATTTATGTATCGTCGTTATTTATGTGTTTTACCATTGTTATTAATTTGAATTTTCCCTCTTCAGTTCGAGCTAAAGTGGCATCTATCGGAATATTTCATGATTTAAATCGCGCTTTCGTAGGCTGTTCACTACTCCGCTGAACGTCAAAGTTTTATAAAAATAATAAAATTATTCTCCAGTATAAGATTTGCATCTCAATATCAGCGTTCGCCAACGACCATACCATGTTGAACACACCGGTTCTCGTCCGATCACCGAAGTTAAGCAACATTGGGCGCGGTCAGTACTTGGATGGGTGACCGCTTGGGAACACCGCGTGCCGTTGGCCCTCTTCTTTTTTGAATTTTTTTTCAATTTTCTAAATGTTATTTAAGTATTCGGTTGTTTTTCGTCTCTCCCTAACGTTTAATTGCGTGTTGATACAGTCGTTTGGCGTTTCATCCTCCACCCCTACGTACTTAACTTACATTTTTTCAATCAATATCAGATCTGTCGGTGTAATGCACGCCTCTCCTTTTTTGCAATTGCTTTTCTATTTGTTAAATGTTATTTAGCATTTAGATGTTCTTCGTCTGTTTTTGTGATATAACCTACCCCTCCCTACCCCTACCACGTTCATAAACCTATAATTTTGTTGGGATATAATCATTTGGCGTTTCATCCTCCCTCCCTCCCTCCCTCCCTCCCTCCCTCCCTCCCTCCCTGACATAATGCATGTTTGATGAGATTATTTTGCTTACATAACACATTTAAATATAAATTGCCTAGGATTATACTATTTTTTACGTTTTTTTTAAATTTATGTATCGTCGTTATTTATGTGTTTTACCATTGTTATTAATTTGAATTTTCCCTCTTCAGTTCGAGCTAAAGTGGCATCTATCGGAATATTTCATGATTTAAATCGCGCTTTCGTAGGCTGTTCACTACTCCGCTGAACGTCAAAGTTTTATAAAAATAATAAAATTATTCTCCAGTATAAGATTCGCATCTCAATATCAGCGTTCGCCAACGACCATACCATGTTGAACACACCGGTTCTCGTCCGATCACCGAAGTTAAGCAACATTGGGCGCGGTCAGTACTTGGATGGGTGACCGCTTGGGAACACCGCGTGCCGTTGGCCCTCTTCTTTTTTGAATTTTTTTTCAATTTTCTAAATGTTATTTAAGTATTCGGTTGTTTTTCGTCTCTCCCTAACGTTTAATTGCGTGTTGATACAGTCGTTTGGCGTTTCATCCTCCACCCCTACGTACTTAACTTACATTTTTTCAATCAATATCAGATCTGTCGGTGTAATGCACGCCTCTCCTTTTTTGCAATTGCTTTTCTATTTGTTAAATGTTATTTAGCATTTAGATGTTCTTCGTCTGTTTTTGTGATATAACCTACCCCTCCCTACCCCTACCACGTTCATAAACCTATAATTTTGTTGGGATATAATCATTTGGCGTTTCATCCTCCCTCCCTCCCTCCCTCCCTCCCTCCCTCCCTCCCTCCCTGACATAATGCATGTTTGATGAGATTATTTTGCTTACATAACACATTTAAATATAAATTGCCTAGGATTATACTATTTTTTACGTTTTTTTTAAATTTATGTATCGTCGTTATTTATGTGTTTTACCATTGTTATTAATTTGAATTTTCCCTCTTCAGTTCGAGCTAAAGTGGCATCTATCGGAATATTTCATGATTTAAATCGCGCTTTCGTAGGCTGTTCACTACTCCGCTGAACGTCAAAGTTTTATAAAAATAATAAAATTATTCTCCAGTATAAGATTCGCATCTCAATATCAGCGTTCGCCAACGACCATACCATGTTGAACACACCGGTTCTCGTCCGATCACCGAAGTTAAGCAACATTGGGCGCGGTCAGTACTTGGATGGGTGACCGCTTGGGAACACCGCGTGCCGTTGGCCCTCTTCTTTTTTGAATTTTTTTTCAATTTTCTAAATGTTATTTAAGTATTCGGTTGTTTTTCGTCTCTCCCTAACGTTTAATTGCGTGTTGATACAGTCGTTTGGCGTTTCATCCTCCACCCCTACGTACTTAACTTACATTTTTTCAATCAATATCAGATCTGTCGGTGTAATGCACGCCTCTCCTTTTTTGCAATTGCTTTTCTATTTGTTAAATGTTATTTAGCATTTAGATGTTCTTCGTCTGTTTTTGTGATATAACCTACCCCTCCCTACCCCTACCACGTTCATAAACCTATAATTTTGTTGGGATATAATCATTTGGCGTTTCATCCTCCCTCCCTCCCTCCCTCCCTCCCTCCCTCCCTCCCTGACATAATGCATGTTTGATGAGATTATTTTGCTTACATAACACATTTAAATATAAATTGCCTAGGATTATACTATTTTTTACGTTTTTTTTAAATTTATGTATCGTCGTTATTTATGTGTTTTACCATTGTTATTAATTTGAATTTTCCCTCTTCAGTTCGAGCTAAAGTGGCATCTATCGGAATATTTCATGATTTAAATCGCGCTTTCGTAGGCTGTTCACTACTCCGCTGAACGTCAAAGTTTTATAAAAATAATAAAATTATTCTCCAGTATAAGATTCGCATCTCAATATCAGCGTTCGCCAACGACCATACCATGTTGAACACACCGGTTCTCGTCCGATCACCGAAGTTAAGCAACATTGGGCGCGGTCAGTACTTGGATGGGTGACCGCTTGGGAACACCGCGTGCCGTTGGCCCTCTTCTTTTTTGAATTTTTTTTCAATTTTCTAAATGTTATTTAAGTATTCGGTTGTTTTTCGTCTCTCCCTAACGTTTAATTGCGTGTTGATACAGTCGTTTGGCGTTTCATCCTCCACCCCTACGTACTTAACTTACATTTTTTCAATCAATATCAGATCTGTCGGTGTAATGCACGCCTCTCCTTTTTTGCAATTGCTTTTCTATTTGTTAAATGTTATTTAGCATTTAGATGTTCTTCGTCTGTTTTTGTGATATAACCTACCCCTCCCTACCCCTACCACGTTCATAAACCTATAATTTTGTTGGGATATAATCATTTGGCGTTTCATCCTCCCTCCCTCCCTCCCTCCCTCCCTCCCTCCCTGACATAATGCATGTTTGATGAGATTATTTTGCTTACATAACACATTTAAATATAAATTGCCTAGGATTATACTATTTTTTACGTTTTTTTTAAATTTATGTATCGTCGTTATTTATGTATTTTACCATTGTTATTAATTTGAATTTTCCCTCTTCAGTTCGAGCTAAAGTGGCATCTATCGGAATATTTCATGATTTAAATCGCGCTTTCGTAGGCTGTTCACTACTCCGCTGAACGTCAAAGTTTTATAAAAATAATAAAATTATTCCAGTATAAGATTCGCATCTCAATATCAGCGTTCGCCAACGACCATACCATGTTGAACACACCGGTTCTCGTCCGATCACCGAAGTTAAGCAACATTGGGCGCGGTCAGTACTTGGATGGGTGACCGCTTGGGAACACCGCGTGCCGTTGGCCCTCTTCTTTTTTGAATTTTTTTTCAATTTTCTAAATGTTATTTAAGTATTCGGTTGTTTTTCGTCTCTCCCTAACGTTTAATTGCGTGTTGATACAGTCGTTTGGCGTTTCATCCTCCACCCCTACGTACTTAACTTACATTTTTTCAATCAATATCAGATCTGTCGGTGTAATGCACGCCTCTCCTTTTTTGCAATTGCTTTTCTATTTGTTAAATGTTATTTAGCATTTAGATGTTCTTCGTCTGTTTTTGTGATATAACCTACCCCTCCCTACCCCTACCACGTTCATAAACCTATAATTTTGTTGGGATATAATCATTTGGCGTTTCATCCTCCCTCCCTCCCTCCCTCCCTCCCTCCCTCCCTCCCTCCCTCCCTCCCTCCCTCCCTGACATAATGCATGTTTGATGAGATTATTTTGCTTACATAACACATTTAAATATAAATTGCCTAGGATTATACTATTTTTTACGTTTTTTTTAAATTTATGTATCGTCGTTATTTATGTGTTTTACCATTGTTATTAATTTGAATTTTCCCTCTTCAGTTCGAGCTAAAGTGGCATCTATCGGAATATTTCATGATTTAAATCGCGCTTTCGTAGGCTGTTCACTACTCCGCTGAACGTCAAAGTTTTATAAAAATAATAAAATTATTCTCCAGTATAAGATTTGCATCTCAATATCAGCGTTCGCCAACGACCATACCATGTTGAACACACCGGTTCTCGTCCGATCACCGAAGTTAAGCAACATTGGGCGCGGTCAGTACTTGGATGCGTGACCGCTTGGGAACACCGCGTGCCGTTGGCCCTCTTCTTTTTTGAATTTTTTTTCAATTTTCTAAATGTTATTTAAGTATTCGGTTGTTTTTCGTCTCTCCCTAACGTTTAATTGCGTGTTGATACAGTCGTTTGGCGTTTCATCCTCCACCCCTACGTACTTAACTTACATTTTTTCAATCAATATCAGATCTGTCGGTGTAATGCACGCCTCTCCTTTTTTGCAATTGCTTTTCTATTTGTTAAATGTTATTTAGCATTTAGATGTTCTTCGTCTGTTTTTGTGATATAACCTACCCCTCCCTACCCCTACCACGTTCATAAACCTATAATTTTGTTGGGATATAATCATTTGGCGTTTCATCCTCCCTCCCTCCCTCCCTCCCTCCCTCCCTCCCTCCCTCCCTGACATAATGCATGTTTGATGAGATTATTTTGCTTACATAACACATTTAAATATAAATTGCCTAGGATTATACTATTTTTTACGTTTTTTTTAAATTTATGTATCGTCGTTATTTATGTGTTTTACCATTGTTATTAATTTGAATTTTCCCTCTTCAGTTCGAGCTAAAGTGGCATCTATCGGAATATTTCATGATTTAAATCGCGCTTTCGTAGGCTGTTCACTACTCCGCTGAACGTCAAAGTTTTATAAAAATAATAAAATTATTCTCCAGTATAAGATTCGCATCTCAATATCAGCGTTCGCCAACGACCATACCATGTTGAACACACCGGTTCTCGTCCGATCACCGAAGTTAAGCAACATTGGGCGCGGTCAGTACTTGGATGGGTGACCGCTTGGGAACACCGCGTGCCGTTGGCCCTCTTCTTTTTTGAATTTTTTTTCAATTTTCTAAATGTTATTTAAGTATTCGGTTGTTTTTCGTCTCTCCCTAACGTTTAATTGCGTGTTGATACAGTCGTTTGGCGTTTCATCCTCCACCCCTACGTACTTAACTTACATTTTTTCAATCAATATCAGATCTGTCGGTGTAATGCACGCCTCTCCTTTTTTGCAATTGCTTTTCTATTTGTTAAATGTTATTTAGCATTTAGATGTTCTTCGTCTGTTTTTGTGATATAACCTACCCCTCCCTACCCCTACCACGTTCATAAACCTATAATTTTGTTGGGATATAATCATTTGGCGTTTCATCCTCCCTCCCTCCCTCCCTCCCTCCCTCCCTGACATAATGCATGTTTGATGAGATTATTTTGCTTACATAACACATTTAAATATAAATTGCCTAGGATTATACTATTTTTTACGTTTTTTTTAAATTTATGTATCGTCGTTATTTATGTGTTTTACCATTGTTATTAATTTGAATTTTCCCTCTTCAGTTCGAGCTAAAGTGGCATCTATCGGAATATTTCATGATTTAAATCGCGCTTTCGTAGGCTGTTCACTACTCCGCTGAACGTCAAAGTTTTATAAAAATAATAAAATTATTCTCCAGTATAAGATTCGCATCTCAATATCAGCGTTCGCCAACGACCATACCATGTTGAACACACCGGTTCTCGTCCGATCACCGAAGTTAAGCAACATTGGGCGCGGTCAGTACTTGGATGGGTGACCGCTTGGGAACACCGCGTGCCGTTGGCCCTCTTCTTTTTTGAATTTTTTTTCAATTTTCTAAATGTTATTTAAGTATTCGGTTGTTTTTCGTCTCTCCCTAACGTTTAATTGCGTGTTGATACAGTCGTTTGGCGTTTCATCCTCCACCCCTACGTACTTAACTTACATTTTTTCAATCAATATCAGATCTGTCGGTGTAATGCACGCCTCTCCTTTTTTGCAATTGCTTTTCTATTTGTTAAATGTTATTTAGCATTTAGATGTTCTTCGTCTGTTTTTGTGATATAACCTACCCCTCCCTACCCCTACCACGTTCATAAACCTATAATTTTGTTGGGATATAATCATTTGGCGTTTCATCCTCCCTCCCTCCCTCCCTCCCTCCCTCCCTCCCTCCCTCCCTCCCTCCCTGACATAATGCATGTTTGATGAGATTATTTTGCTTACATAACACATTTAAATATAAATTGCCTAGGATTATACTATTTTTTACGTTTTTTTTAAATTTATGTATCGTCGTTATTTATGTGTTTTACCATTGTTATTAATTTGAATTTTCCCTCTTCAGTTCGAGCTAAAGTGGCATCTATCGGAATATTTCATGATTTAAATCGCGCTTTCGTAGGCTGTTCACTACTCCGCTGAACGTCAAAGTTTTATAAAAATAATAAAATTATTCTCCAGTATAAGATTCGCATCTCAATATCAGCGTTCGCCAACGACCATACCATGTTGAACACACCGGTTCTCGTCCGATCACCGAAGTTAAGCAACATTGGGCGCGGTCAGTACTTGGATGGGTGACCGCTTGGGAACACCGCGTGCCGTTGGCCCTCTTCTTTTTTGAATTTTTTTTCAATTTTCTAAATGTTATTTAAGTATTCGGTTGTTTTTCGTCTCTCCCTAACGTTTAATTGCGTGTTGATACAGTCGTTTGGCGTTTCATCCTCCACCCCTACGTACTTAACTTACATTTTTTCAATCAATATCAGATCTGTCGGTGTAATGCACGCCTCTCCTTTTTTGCAATTGCTTTTCTATTTGTTAAATGTTATTTAGCATTTAGATGTTCTTCGTCTGTTTTTGTGATATAACCTACCCCTCCCTACCCCTACCACGTTCATAAACCTATAATTTTGTTGGGATATAATCATTTGGCGTTTCATCCTCCCTCCCTCCCTCCCTCCCTCCCTCCCTCCCTCCCTCCCTGACATAATGCATGTTTGATGAGATTATTTTGCTTACATAACACATTTAAATATAAATTGCCTAGGATTATACTATTTTTTACGTTTTTTTTAAATTTATGTATCGTCGTTATTTATGTGTTTTACCATTGTTATTAATTTGAATTTTCCCTCTTCAGTTCGAGCTAAAGTGGCATCTATCGGAATATTTCATGATTTAAATCGCGCTTTCGTAGGCTGTTCACTACTCCGCTGAACGTCAAAGTTTTATAAAAATAATAAAATTATTCTCCAGTATAAGATTCGCATCTCAATATCAGCGTTCGCCAACGACCATACCATGTTGAACACACCGGTTCTCGTCCGATCACCGAAGTTAAGCAACATTGGGCGCGGTCAGTACTTGGATGGGTGACCGCTTGGGAACACCGCGTGCCGTTGGCCCTCTTCTTTTTTGAATTTTTTTTCAATTTTCTAAATGTTATTTAAGTATTCGGTTGTTTTTCGTCTCTCCCTAACGTTTAATTGCGTGTTGATACAGTCGTTTGGCGTTTCATCCTCCACCCCTACGTACTTAACTTACATTTTTTCAATCAATATCAGATCTGTCGGTGTAATGCACGCCTCTCCTTTTTTGCAATTGCTTTTCTATTTGTTAAATGTTATTTAGCATTTAGATGTTCTTCGTCTGTTTTTGTGATATAACCTACCCCTCCCTACCCCTACCACGTTCATAAACCTATAATTTTGTTGGGATATAATCATTTGGCGTTTCATCCTCCCTCCCTCCCTCCCTCCCTCCCTCCCTCCCTCCCTCCCTGACATAATGCATGTTTGATGAGATTATTTTGCTTACATAACACATTTAAATATAAATTGCCTAGGATTATACTATTTTTTACGTTTTTTTTAAATTTATGTATCGTCGTTATTTATGTGTTTTACCATTGTTATTAATTTGAATTTTCCCTCTTCAGTTCGAGCTAAAGTGGCATCTATCGGAATATTTCATGATTTAAATCGCGCTTTCGTAGGCTGTTCACTACTCCGCTGAACGTCAAAGTTTTATAAAAATAATAAAATTATTCTCCAGTATAAGATTCGCATCTCAATATCAGCGTTCGCCAACGACCATACCATGTTGAACACACCGGTTCTCGTCCGATCACCGAAGTTAAGCAACATTGGGCGCGGTCAGTACTTGGATGGGTGACCGCTTGGGAACACCGCGTGCCGTTGGCCCTCTTCTTTTTTGAATTTTTTTTCAATTTTCTAAATGTTATTTAAGTATTCGGTTGTTTTTCGTCTCTCCCTAACGTTTAATTGCGTGTTGATACAGTCGTTTAGCGTTTCATCCTCCACCCCTACGTACTTAACTTACATTTTTTCAATCAATATCAGATCTGTCGGTGTAATGCACGCCCCTCCTTTTTTGCAATTGCTTTTCTATTTGTTAAATGTTATTTAGCATTTAGATGTTCTTCGTCTGTTTTTGTGATATAACCTACCCCTCCCTACCCCTACCACGTTCATAAACCTATAATTTTGTTGGGATATAATCATTTGGCGTTTCATCCTCCCTCCCTCCCTCCCTCCCTCACTCCCTCCCTCCCTGACATAATGCATGTTTGATGAGATTATTTTGCTTACATAACACATTTAAATATAAATTGCCTAGGATTATACTATTTTTTACGTTTTTTTTAAATTTATGTATCGTCGTTATTTATGTATTTTACCATTGTTATTAATTTGAATTTTCCCTCTTCAGTTCGAGCTAAAGTGGCATCTATCGGAATATTTCATGATTTAAATCGCGCTTTCGTAGGCTGTTCACTACTCCGCTGAACGTCAAAGTTTTATAAAAATAATAAAATTATTCTCCAGTATAAGATTCGCATCTCAATATCAGCGTTCGCCAACGACCATACCATGTTGAACACACCGGTTCTCGTCCGATCACCGAAGTTAAGCAACATTGGGCGCGGTCAGTACTTGGATGGGTGACCGCTTGGGAACACCGCGTGCCGTTGGCCCTCTTCTTTTTTGAATTTTTTTTCAATTTTCTAAATGTTATTTAAGTATTCGGTTGTTTTTCGTCTCTCCCTAACGTTTAATTGCGTGTTGATACAGTCGTTTGGCGTTTCATCCTCCACCCCTACGTACTTAACTTACATTTTTTCAATCAATATCAGATCTGTCGGTGTAATGCACGCCTCTCCTTTTTTGCAATTGCTTTTCTATTTGTTAAATGTTATTTAGCATTTAGATGTTCTTCGTCTGTTTTTGTGATATAACCTACCCCTCCCTACCCCTACCACGTTCATAAACCTATAATTTTGTTGGGATATAATCATTTGGCGTTTCATCCTCCCTCCCTCCCTCCCTCCCTCCCTCCCTCCCTCCCTCCCTGACATAATGCATGTTTGATGAGATTATTTTGCTTACATAACACATTTAAATATAAATTGCCTAGGATTATACTATTTTTTACGTTTTTTTTAAATTTATGTATCGTCGTTATTTATGTATTTTACCATTGTTATTAATTTGAATTTTCCCTCTTCAGTTCGAGCTAAAGTGGCATCTATCGGAATATTTCATGATTTAAATCGCGCTTTCGTAGGCTGTTCACTACTCCGCTGAACGTCAAAGTTTTATAAAAATAATAAAATTATTCCAGTATAAGATTCGCATCTCAATATCAGCGTTCGCCAACGACCATACCATGTTGAACACACCGGTTCTCGTCCGATCACCGAAGTTAAGCAACATTGGGCGCGGTCAGTACTTGGATGGGTGACCGCTTGGGAACACCGCGTGCCGTTGGCCCTCTTCTTTTTTGAATTTTTTTTCAATTTTCTAAATGTTATTTAAGTATTCGGTTGTTTTTCGTCTCTCCCTAACGTTTAATTGCGTGTTGATACAGTCGTTTGGCGTTTCATCCTCCACCCCTACGTACTTAACTTACATTTTTTCAATCAATATCAGATCTGTCGGTGTAATGCACGCCTCTCCTTTTTTGCAATTGCTTTTCTATTTGTTAAATGTTATTTAGCATTTAGATGTTCTTCGTCTGTTTTTGTGATATAACCTACCCCTCCCTACCCCTACCACGTTCATAAACCTATAATTTTGTTGGGATATAATCATTTGGCGTTTCATCCTCCCTCCCTCCCTCCCTCCCTCCCTCCCTCCCTCCCTCCCTGACATAATGCATGTTTGATGAGATTATTTTGCTTACATAACACATTTAAATATAAATTGCCTAGGATTATACTATTTTTTACGTTTTTTTTAAATTTATGTATCGTCGTTATTTATGTGTTTTACCATTGTTATTAATTTGAATTTTCCCTCTTCAGTTCGAGCTAAAGTGGCATCTATCGGAATATTTCATGATTTAAATCGCGCTTTCGTAGGCTGTTCACTACTCCGCTGAACGTCAAAGTTTTATAAAAATAATAAAATTATTCTCCAGTATAAGATTTGCATCTCAATATCAGCGTTCGCCAACGACCATACCATGTTGAACACACCGGTTCTCGTCCGATCACCGAAGTTAAGCAACATTGGGCGCGGTCAGTACTTGGATGGGTGACCGCTTGGGAACACCGCGTGCCGTTGGCCCTCTTCTTTTTTGAATTTTTTTTCAATTTTCTAAATGTTATTTAAGTATTCGGTTGTTTTTCGTCTCTCCCTAACGTTTAATTGCGTGTTGATACAGTCGTTTGGCGTTTCATCCTCCACCCCTACGTACTTAACTTACATTTTTTCAATCAATATCAGATCTGTCGGTGTAATGCACGCCTCTCCTTTTTTGCAATTGCTTTTCTATTTGTTAAATGTTATTTAGCATTTAGATGTTCTTCGTCTGTTTTTGTGATATAACCTACCCCTCCCTACCCCTACCACGTTCATAAACCTATAATTTTGTTGGGATATAATCATTTGGCGTTTCATCCTCCCTCCCTCCCTCCCTCCCTCCCTCCCTCCCTCCCTCCCTGACATAATGCATGTTTGATGAGATTATTTTGCTTACATAACACATTTAAATATAAATTGCCTAGGATTATACTATTTTTTACGTTTTTTTTAAATTTATGTATCGTCGTTATTTATGTATTTTACCATTGTTATTAATTTGAATTTTCCCTCTTCAGTTCGAGCTAAAGTGGCATCTATCGGAATATTTCATGATTTAAATCGCGCTTTCGTAGGCTGTTCACTACTCCGCTGAACGTCAAAGTTTTATAAAAATAATAAAATTATTCTCCAGTATAAGATTCGCATCTCAATATCAGCGTTCGCCAACGACCATACCATGTTGAACACACCGGTTCTCGTCCGATCACCGAAGTTAAGCAACATTGGGCGCGGTCAGTACTTGGATGGGTGACCGCTTGGGAACACCGCGTGCCGTTGGCCCTCTTCTTTTTTGAATTTTTTTTCAATTTTCTAAATGTTATTTAAGTATTCGGTTGTTTTTCGTCTCTCCCTAACGTTTAATTGCGTGTTGATACAGTCGTTTGGCGTTTCATCCTCCACCCCTACGTACTTAACTTACATTTTTTCAATCAATATCAGATCTGTCGGTGTAATGCACGCCTCTCCTTTTTTGCAATTGCTTTTCTATTTGTTAAATGTTATTTAGCATTTAGATGTTCTTCGTCTGTTTTTGTGATATAACCTACCCCTCCCTACCCCTACCACGTTCATAAACCTATAATTTTGTTGGGATATAATCATTTGGCGTTTCATCCTCCCTCCCTCCCTCCCTCCCTCCCTCCCTCCCTCCCTCCCTGACATAATGCATGTTTGATGAGATTATTTTGCTTACATAACACATTTAAATATAAATTGCCTAGGATTATACTATTTTTTACGTTTTTTTTAAATTTATGTATCGTCGTTATTTATGTGTTTTACCATTGTTATTAATTTGAATTTTCCCTCTTCAGTTCGAGCTAAAGTGGCATCTATCGGAATATTTCATGATTTAAATCGCGCTTTCGTAGGCTGTTCACTACTCCGCTGAACGTCAAAGTTTTATAAAAATAATAAAATTATTCTCCAGTATAAGATTCGCATCTCAATATCAGCGTTCGCCAACGACCATACCATGTTGAACACACCGGTTCTCGTCCGATCACCGAAGTTAAGCAACATTGGGCGCGGTCAGTACTTGGATGGGTGACCGCTTGGGAACACCGCGTGCCGTTGGCCCTCTTCTTTTTTGAATTTTTTTTCAATTTTCTAAATGTTATTTAAGTATTCGGTTGTTTTTCGTCTCTCCCTAACGTTTAATTGCGTGTTGATACAGTCGTTTGGCGTTTCATCCTCCACCCCTACGTACTTAACTTACATTTTTTCAATCAATATCAGATCTGTCGGTGTAATGCACGCCTCTCCTTTTTTGCAATTGCTTTTCTATTTGTTAAATGTTATTTAGCATTTAGATGTTCTTCGTCTGTTTTTGTGATATAACCTACCCCTCCCTACCCCTACCACGTTCATAAACCTATAATTTTGTTGGGATATAATCATTTGGCGTTTCATCCTCCCTCCCTCCCTCCCTCCCTCCCTCCCTCCCTCCCTCCCTGACATAATGCATGTTTGATGAGATTATTTTGCTTACATAACACATTTAAATATAAATTGCCTAGGATTATACTATTTTTTACGTTTTTTTTAAATTTATGTATCGTCGTTATTTATGTGTTTTACCATTGTTATTAATTTGAATTTTCCCTCTTCAGTTCGAGCTAAAGTGGCATCTATCGGAATATTTCATGATTTAAATCGCGCTTTCGTAGGCTGTTCACTACTCCGCTGAACGTCAAAGTTTTATAAAAATAATAAAATTATTCTCCAGTATAAGATTCGCATCTCAATATCAGCGTTCGCCAACGACCATACCATGTTGAACACACCGGTTCTCGTCCGATCACCGAAGTTAAGCAACATTGGGCGCGGTCAGTACTTGGATGGGTGACCGCTTGGGAACACCGCGTGCCGTTGGCCCTCTTCTTTTTTGAATTTTTTTTCAATTTTCTAAATGTTATTTAAGTATTCGGTTGTTTTTCGTCTCTCCCTAACGTTTAATTGCGTGTTGATACAGTCGTTTGGCGTTTCATCCTCCACCCCTACGTACTTAACTTACATTTTTTCAATCAATATCAGATCTGTCGGTGTAATGCACGCCTCTCCTTTTTTGCAATTGCTTTTCTATTTGTTAAATGTTATTTAGCATTTAGATGTTCTTCGTCTGTTTTTGTGATATAACCTACCCCTCCCTACCCCTACCACGTTCATAAACCTATAATTTTGTTGGGATATAATCATTTGGCGTTTCATCCTCCCTCCCTCCCTCCCTCCCTCACTCCCTCCCTCCCTGACATAATGCATGTTTGATGAGATTATTTTGCTTACATAACACATTTAAATATAAATTGCCTAGGATTATACTATTTTTTACGTTTTTTTTAAATTTATGTATCGTCGTTATTTATGTATTTTACCATTGTTATTAATTTGAATTTTCCCTCTTCAGTTCGAGCTAAAGTGGCATCTATCGGAATATTTCATGATTTAAATCGCGCTTTCGTAGGCTGTTCACTACTCCGCTGAACGTCAAAGTTTTATAAAAATAATAAAATTATTCTCCAGTATAAGATTCGCATCTCAATATCAGCGTTCGCCAACGACCATACCATGTTGAACACACCGGTTCTCGTCCGATCACCGAAGTTAAGCAACATTGGGCGCGGTCAGTACTTGGATGGGTGACCGCTTGGGAACACCGCGTGCCGTTGGCCCTCTTCTTTTTTGAATTTTTTTTCAATTTTCTAAATGTTATTTAAGTATTCGGTTGTTTTTCGTCTCTCCCTAACGTTTAATTGCGTGTTGATACAGTCGTTTGGCGTTTCATCCTCCACCCCTACGTACTTAACTTACATTTTTTCAATCAATATCAGATCTGTCGGTGTAATGCACGCCTCTCCTTTTTTGCAATTGCTTTTCTATTTGTTAAATGTTATTTAGCATTTAGATGTTCTTCGTCTGTTTTTGTGATATAACCTACCCCTCCCTACCCCTACCACGTTCATAAACCTATAATTTTGTTGGGATATAATCATTTGGCGTTTCATCCTCCCTCCCTCCCTCCCTCCCTCCCTCCCTCCCTCCCTCCCTCCCTCCCTGACATAATGCATGTTTGATGAGATTATTTTGCTTACATAACACATTTAAATATAAATTGCCTAGGATTATACTATTTTTTACGTTTTTGTTAAATTTATGTATCGTCGTTATTTATGTGTTTTACCATTGTTATTAATTTGAATTTTCCCTCTTCAGTTCGAGCTAAAGTGGCATCTATCGGAATATTTCATGATTTAAATCGCGCTTTCGTAGGCTGTTCACTACTCCGCTGAACGTCAAAGTTTTATAAAAATAATAAAATTATTCTCCAGTATAAGATTCGCATCTCAATATCAGCGTTCGCCAACGACCATACCATGTTGAACACACCGGTTCTCGTCCGATCACCGAAGTTAAGCAACATTGGGCGCGGTCAGTACTTGGATGGGTGACCGCTTGGGAACACCGCGTGCCGTTGGCCCTTTTCTTTTTTGAATTTTTTTTCAATTTTCTAAATGTTATTTAAGTATTCGGTTGTTTTTCGTCTCTCCCTAACGTTTAATTGCGTGTTGATACAGTCGTTTGGCGTTTCATCCTCCACCCCTACGTACTTAACTTACATTTTTTCAATCAATATCAGATCTGTCGGTGTAATGCACGCCTCTCCTTTTTTGCAATTGCTTTTCTATTTGTTAAATGTTATTTAGCATTTAGATGTTCTTCGTCTGTTTTTGTGATATAACCTACCCCTCCCTACCCCTACCACGTTCATAAACCTATAATTTTGTTGGGATATAATCATTTGGCGTTTCATCCTCCCTCCCTCCCTCCCTCCCTCCCTCCCTCCCTCCCTCCCTGACATAATGCATGTTTGATGAGATTATTTTGCTTACATAACACATTTAAATATAAATTGCCTAGGATTATACTATTTTTTACGTTTTTTTTAAATTTATGTATCGTCGTTATTTATGTGTTTTACCATTGTTATTAATTTGAATTTTCCCTCTTCAGTTCGAGCTAAAGTGGCATCTATCGGAATATTTCATGATTTAAATCGCGCTTTCGTAGGCTGTTCACTACTCCGCTGAACGTCAAAGTTTTATAAAAATAATAAAATTATTCTCCAGTATAAGATTCGCATCTCAATATCAGCGTTCGCCAACGACCATACCATGTTGAACACACCGGTTCTCGTCCGATCACCGAAGTTAAGCAACATTGGGCGCGGTCAGTACTTGGATGGGTGACCGCTTGGGAACACCGCGTGCCGTTGGCCCTCTTCTTTTTTGAATTTTTTTTCAATTTTCTAAATGTTATTTAAGTATTCGGTTGTTTTTCGTCTCTCCCTAACGTTTAATTGCGTGTTGATACAGTCGTTTGGCGTTTCATCCTCCACCCCTACGTACTTAACTTACATTTTTTCAATCAATATCAGATCTGTCGGTGTAATGCACGCCTCTCCTTTTTTGCAATTGCTTTTCTATTTGTTAAATGTTATTTAGCATTTAGATGTTCTTCGTCTGTTTTTGTGATATAACCTACCCCTCCCTACCCCTACCACGTTCATAAACCTATAATTTTGTTGGGATATAATCATTTGGCGTTTCATCCTCCCTCCCTCCCTCCCTCCCTCCCTCCCTCCCTCCCTGACATAATGCATGTTTGATGAGATTATTTTGCTTACATAACACATTTAAATATAAATTGCCTAGGATTATACTATTTTTTACGTTTTTTTTAAATTTATGTATCGTCGTTATTTATGTGTTTTACCATTGTTATTAATTTGAATTTTCCCTCTTCAGTTCGAGCTAAAGTGGCATCTATCGGAATATTTCATGATTTAAATCGCGCTTTCGTAGGCTGTTCACTACTCCGCTGAACGTCAAAGTTTTATAAAAATAATAAAATTATTCTCCAGTATAAGATTCGCATCTCAATATCAGCGTTCGCCAACGACCATACCATGTTGAACACACCGGTTCTCGTCCGATCACCGAAGTTAAGCAACATTGGGCGCGGTCAGTACTTGGATGGGTGACCGCTTGGGAAAACCGCGTGCCGTTGGCCCTCTTCTTTTTTGAATTTTTTTTCAATTTTCTAAATGTTATTTAAGTATTCGGTTGTTTTTCGTCTCTCCCTAACGTTTAATTGCGTGTTGATACAGTCGTTTGGCGTTTCATCCTCCACCCCTACGTACTTAACTTACATTTTTTCAATCAATATCAGATCTGTCGGTGTAATGCACGCCTCTCCTTTTTTGCAATTGCTTTTCTATTTGTTAAATGTTATTTAGCATTTAGATGTTCTTCGTCTGTTTTTGTGATATAACCTACCCCTCCCTACCCCTACCACGTTCATAAACCTATAATTTTGTTGGGATATAATCATTTGGCGTTTCATCCTCCCTCCCTCCCTCCCTCCCTCACTCCCTCCCTCCCTGACATAATGCATGTTTGATGAGATTATTTTGCTTACATAACACATTTAAATATAAATTGCCTAGGATTATACTATTTTTTACGTTTTTTTTAAATTTATGTATCGTCGTTATTTATGTATTTTACCATTGTTATTAATTTGAATTTTCCCTCTTCAGTTCGAGCTAAAGTGGCATCTATCGGAATATTTCATGATTTAAATCGCGCTTTCGTAGGCTGTTCACTACTCCGCTGAACGTCAAAGTTTTATAAAAATAATAAAATTATTCTCCAGTATAAGATTCGCATCTCAATATCAGCGTTCGCCAACGACCATACCATGTTGAACACACCGGTTCTCGTCCGATCACCGAAGTTAAGCAACATTGGGCGCGGTCAGTACTTGGATGGGTGACCGCTTGGGAACACCGCGTGCCGTTGGCCCTCTTCTTTTTTGAATTTTTTTTCAATTTTCTAAATGTTATTTAAGTATTCGGTTGTTTTTCGTCTCTCCCTAACGTTTAATTGCGTGTTGATACAGTCGTTTGGCGTTTCATCCTCCACCCCTACGTACTTAACTTACATTTTTTCAATCAATATCAGATCTGTCGGTGTAATGCACGCCTCTCCTTTTTTGCAATTGCTTTTCTATTTGTTAAATGTTATTTAGCATTTAGATGTTCTTCGTCTGTTTTTGTGATATAACCTACCCCTCCCTACCCCTACCACGTTCATAAACCTATAATTTTGTTGGGATATAATCATTTGGCGTTTCATCCTCCCTCCCTCCCTCCCTCCCTCCCTCCCTCCCTCCCTCCCTGACATAATGCATGTTTGATGAGATTATTTTGCTTACATAACACATTTAAATATAAATTGCCTAGGATTATACTATTTTTTACGTTTTTTTTAAATTTATGTATCGTCGTTATTTATGTATTTTACCATTGTTATTAATTTGAATTTTCCCTCTTCAGTTCGAGCTAAAGTGGCATCTATCGGAATATTTCATGATTTAAATCGCGCTTTCGTAGGCTGTTCACTACTCCGCTGAACGTCAAAGTTTTATAAAAATAATAAAATTATTCCAGTATAAGATTCGCATCTCAATATCAGCGTTCGCCAACGACCATACCATGTTGAACACACCGGTTCTCGTCCGATCACCGAAGTTAAGCAACATTGGGCGCGGTCAGTACTTGGATGGGTGACCGCTTGGGAACACCGCGTGCCGTTGGCCCTCTTCTTTTTTGAATTTTTTTTCAATTTTCTAAATGTTATTTAAGTATTCGGTTGTTTTTCGTCTCTCCCTAACGTTTAATTGCGTGTTGATACAGTCGTTTGGCGTTTCATCCTCCACCCCTACGTACTTAACTTACATTTTTTCAATCAATATCAGATCTGTCGGTGTAATGCACGCCTCTCCTTTTTTGCAATTGCTTTTCTATTTGTTAAATGTTATTTAGCATTTAGATGTTCTTCGTCTGTTTTTGTGATATAACCTACCCCTCCCTACCCCTACCACGTTCATAAACCTATAATTTTGTTGGGATATAATCATTTGGCGTTTCATCCTCCCTCCCTCCCTCCCTCCCTCCCTCCCTCCCTCCCTCCCTGACATAATGCATGTTTGATGAGATTATTTTGCTTACATAACACATTTAAATATAAATTGCCTAGGATTATACTATTTTTTACGTTTTTTTTAAATTTATGTATCGTCGTTATTTATGTGTTTTACCATTGTTATTAATTTGAATTTTCCCTCTTCAGTTCGAGCTAAAGTGGCATCTATCGGAATATTTCATGATTTAAATCGCGCTTTCGTAGGCTGTTCACTACTCCGCTGAACGTCAAAGTTTTATAAAAATAATAAAATTATTCTCCAGTATAAGATTCGCATCTCAATATCAGCGTTCGCCAACGACCATACCATGTTGAACACACCGGTTCTCGTCCGATCACCGAAGTTAAGCAACATTGGGCGCGGTCAGTACTTGGATGGGTGACCGCTTGGGAACACCGCGTGCCGTTGGCCCTCTTCTTTTTTGAATTTTTTTTCAATTTTCTAAATGTTATTTAAGTATTCGGTTGTTTTTCGTCTCTCCCTAACGTTTAATTGCGTGTTGATACAGTCGTTTGGCGTTTCATCCTCCACCCCTACGTACTTAACTTACATTTTTTCAATCAATATCAGATCTGTCGGTGTAATGCACGCCTCTCCTTTTTTGCAATTGCTTTTCTATTTGTTAAATGTTATTTAGCATTTAGATGTTCTTCGTCTGTTTTTGTGATATAACCTACCCCTCCCTACCCCTACCACGTTCATAAACCTATAATTTTGTTGGGATATAATCATTTGGCGTTTCATCCTCCCTCCCTCCCTCCCTCCCTCCCTCCCTCCCTCCCTGACATAATGCATGTTTGATGAGATTATTTTGCTTACATAACACATTTAAATATAAATTGCCTAGGATTATACTATTTTTTACGTTTTTTTTAAATTTATGTATCGTCGTTATTTATGTGTTTTACCATTGTTATTAATTTGAATTTTCCCTCTTCAGTTCGAGCTAAAGTGGCATCTATCGGAATATTTCATGATTTAAATCGCGCTTTCGTAGGCTGTTCACTACTCCGCTGAACGTCAAAGTTTTATAAAAATAATAAAATTATTCTCCAGTATAAGATTCGCATCTCAATATCAGCGTTCGCCAACGACCATACCATGTTGAACACACCGGTTCTCGTCCGATCACCGAAGTTAAGCAACATTGGGCGCGGTCAGTACTTGGATGGGTGACCGCTTGGGAAAACCGCGTGCCGTTGGCCCTCTTCTTTTTTGAATTTTTTTTCAATTTTCTAAATGTTATTTAAGTATTCGGTTGTTTTTCGTCTCTCCCTAACGTTTAATTGCGTGTTGATACAGTCGTTTGGCGTTTCATCCTCCACCCCTACGTACTTAACTTACATTTTTTCAATCAATATCAGATCTGTCGGTGTAATGCACGCCTCTCCTTTTTTGCAATTGCTTTTCTATTTGTTAAATGTTATTTAGCATTTAGATGTTCTTCGTCTGTTTTTGTGATATAACCTACCCCTCCCTACCCCTACCACGTTCATAAACCTATAATTTTGTTGGGATATAATCATTTGGCGTTTCATCCTCCCTCCCTCCCTCCCTCCCTCACTCCCTCCCTCCCTGACATAATGCATGTTTGATGAGATTATTTTGCTTACATAACACATTTAAATATAAATTGCCTAGGATTATACTATTTTTTACGTTTTTTTTAAATTTATGTATCGTCGTTATTTATGTATTTTACCATTGTTATTAATTTGAATTTTCCCTCTTCAGTTCGAGCTAAAGTGGCATCTATCGGAATATTTCATGATTTAAATCGCGCTTTCGTAGGCTGTTCACTACTCCGCTGAACGTCAAAGTTTTATAAAAATAATAAAATTATTCTCCAGTATAAGATTCGCATCTCAATATCAGCGTTCGCCAACGACCATACCATGTTGAACACACCGGTTCTCGTCCGATCACCGAAGTTAAGCAACATTGGGCGCGGTCAGTACTTGGATGGGTGACCGCTTGGGAACACCGCGTGCCGTTGGCCCTCTTCTTTTTTGAATTTTTTTTCAATTTTCTAAATGTTATTTAAGTATTCGGTTGTTTTTCGTCTCTCCCTAACGTTTAATTGCGTGTTGATACAGTCGTTTGGCGTTTCATCCTCCACCCCTACGTACTTAACTTACATTTTTTCAATCAATATCAGATCTGTCGGTGTAATGCACGCCTCTCCTTTTTTGCAATTGCTTTTCTATTTGTTAAATGTTATTTAGCATTTAGATGTTCTTCGTCTGTTTTTGTGATATAACCTACCCCTCCCTACCCCTACCACGTTCATAAACCTATAATTTTGTTGGGATATAATCATTTGGCGTTTCATCCTCCCTCCCTCCCTCCCTCCCTCCCTCCCTCCCTCCCTCCCTGACATAATGCATGTTTGATGAGATTATTTTGCTTACATAACACATTTAAATATAAATTGCCTAGGATTATACTATTTTTTACGTTTTTTTTAAATTTATGTATCGTCGTTATTTATGTATTTTACCATTGTTATTAATTTGAATTTTCCCTCTTCAGTTCGAGCTAAAGTGGCATCTATCGGAATATTTCATGATTTAAATCGCGCTTTCGTAGGCTGTTCACTACTCCGCTGAACGTCAAAGTTTTATAAAAATAATAAAATTATTCTCCAGTATAAGATTCGCATCTCAATATCAGCGTTCGCCAACGACCATACCATGTTGAACACACCGGTTCTCGTCCGATCACCGAAGTTAAGCAACATTGGGCGCGGTCAGTACTTGGATGGGTGACCGCTTGGGAAAACCGCGTGCCGTTGGCCCTCTTCTTTTTTGAATTTTTTTTCAATTTTCTAAATGTTATTTAAGTATTCGGTTGTTTTTCGTCTCTCCCTAACGTTTAATTGCGTGTTGATACAGTCGTTTGGCGTTTCATCCTCCACCCCTACGTACTTAACTTACATTTTTTCAATCAATATCAGATCTGTCGGTGTAATGCACGCCTCTCCTTTTTTGCAATTGCTTTTCTATTTGTTAAATGTTATTTAGCATTTAGATGTTCTTCGTCTGTTTTTGTGATATAACCTACCCCTCCCTACCCCTACCACGTTCATAAACCTATAATTTTGTTGGGATATAATCATTTGGCGTTTCATCCTCCCTCCCTCCCTCCCTCCCTCCCTCCCTCCCTCCCTCCCTGACATAATGCATGTTTGATGAGATTATTTTGCTTACATAACACATTTAAATATAAATTGCCTAGGATTATACTATTTTTTACGTTTTTTTTAAATTTATGTATCGTCGTTATTTATGTGTTTTACCATTGTTATTAATTTGAATTTTCCCTCTTCAGTTCGAGCTAAAGTGGCATCTATCGGAATATTTCATGATTTAAATCGCGCTTTCGTAGGCTGTTCACTACTCCGCTGAACGTCAAAGTTTTATAAAAATAATAAAATTATTCTCCAGTATAAGATTCGCATCTCAATATCAGCGTTCGCCAACGACCATACCATGTTGAACACACCGGTTCTCGTCCGATCACCGAAGTTAAGCAACATTGGGCGCGGTCAGTACTTGGATGGGTGACCGCTTGGGAACACCGCGTGCCGTTGGCCCTCTTCTTTTTTGAATTTTTTTTCAATTTTCTAAATGTTATTTAAGTATTCGGTTGTTTTTCGTCTCTCCCTAACGTTTAATTGCGTGTTGATACAGTCGTTTGGCGTTTCATCCTCCACCCCTACGTACTTAACTTACATTTTTTCAATCAATATCAGATCTGTCGGTGTAATGCACGCCTCTCCTTTTTTGCAATTGCTTTTCTATTTGTTAAATGTTATTTAGCATTTAGATGTTCTTCGTCTGTTTTTGTGATATAACCTACCCCTCCCTACCCCTACCACGTTCATAAACCTATAATTTTGTTGGGATATAATCATTTGGCGTTTCATCCTCCCTCCCTCCCTCCCTCCCTCCCTCCCTCCCTCCCTGACATAATGCATGTTTGATGAGATTATTTTGCTTACATAACACATTTAAATATAAATTGCCTAGGATTATACTATTTTTTACGTTTTTTTTAAATTTATGTATCGTCGTTATTTATGTATTTTACCATTGTTATTAATTTGAATTTTCCCTCTTCAGTTCGAGCTAAAGTGGCATCTATCGGAATATTTCATGATTTAAATCGCGCTTTCGTAGGCTGTTCACTACTCCGCTGAACGTCAAAGTTTTATAAAAATAATAAAATTATTCCAGTATAAGATTCGCATCTCAATATCAGCGTTCGCCAACGACCATACCATGTTGAACACACCGGTTCTCGTCCGATCACCGAAGTTAAGCAACATTGGGCGCGGTCAGTACTTGGATGGGTGACCGCTTGGGAACACCGCGTGCCGTTGGCCCTCTTCTTTTTTGAATTTTTTTTCAATTTTCTAAATGTTATTTAAGTATTCGGTTGTTTTTCGTCTCTCCCTAACGTTTAATTGCGTGTTGATACAGTCGTTTGGCGTTTCATCCTCCACCCCTACGTACTTAACTTACATTTTTTCAATCAATATCAGATCTGTCGGTGTAATGCACGCCTCTCCTTTTTTGCAATTGCTTTTCTATTTGTTAAATGTTATTTAGCATTTAGATGTTCTTCGTCTGTTTTTGTGATATAACCTACCCCTCCCTACCCCTACCACGTTCATAAACCTATAATTTTGTTGGGATATAATCATTTGGCGTTTCATCCTCCCTCCCTCCCTCCCTCCCTCCCTCCCTCCCTCCCTCCCTCCCTCCCTGACATAATGCATGTTTGATGAGATTATTTTGCTTACATAACACATTTAAATATAAATTGCCTAGGATTATACTATTTTTTACGTTTTTTTTAAATTTATGTATCGTCGTTATTTATGTGTTTTACCATTGTTATTAATTTGAATTTTCCCTCTTCAGTTCGAGCTAAAGTGGCATCTATCGGAATATTTCATGATTTAAATCGCGCTTTCGTAGGCTGTTCACTACTCCGCTGAACGTCAAAGTTTTATAAAAATAATAAAATTATTCTCCAGTATAAGATTCGCATCTCAATATCAGCGTTCGCCAACGACCATACCATGTTGAACACACCGGTTCTCGTCCGATCACCGAAGTTAAGCAACATTGGGCGCGGTCAGTACTTGGATGGGTGACCGCTTGGGAACACCGCGTGCCGTTGGCCCTCTTCTTTTTTGAATTTTTTTTCAATTTTCTAAATGTTATTTAAGTATTCGGTTGTTTTTCGTCTCTCCCTAACGTTTAATTGCGTGTTGATACAGTCGTTTGGCGTTTCATCCTCCACCCCTACGTACTTAACTTACATTTTTTCAATCAATATCAGATCTGTCGGTGTAATGCACGCCTCTCCTTTTTTGCAATTGCTTTTCTATTTGTTAAATGTTATTTAGCATTTAGATGTTCTTCGTCTGTTTTTGTGATATAACCTACCCCTCCCTACCCCTACCACGTTCATAAACCTATAATTTTGTTGGGATATAATCATTTGGCGTTTCATCCTCCCTCCCTCCCTCCCTCCCTCCCTCCCTCCCTCCCTCCCTCCCTCCCTGACATAATGCATGTTTGATGAGATTATTTTGCTTACATAACACATTTAAATATAAATTGCCTAGGATTATACTATTTTTTACGTTTTTTTTAAATTTATGTATCGTCGTTATTTATGTGTTTTACCATTGTTATTAATTTGAATTTTCCCTCTTCAGTTCGAGCTAAAGTGGCATCTATCGGAATATTTCATGATTTAAATCGCGCTTTCGTAGGCTGTTCACTACTCCGCTGAACGTCAAAGTTTTATAAAAATAATAAAATTATTCTCCAGTATAAGATTCGCATCTCAATATCAGCGTTCGCCAACGACCATACCATGTTGAACACACCGGTTCTCGTCCGATCACCGAAGTTAAGCAACATTGGGCGCGGTCAGTACTTGGATGGGTGACCGCTTGGGAAAACCGCGTGCCGTTGGCCCTCTTCTTTTTTGAATTTTTTTTCAATTTTCTAAATGTTATTTAAGTATTCGGTTGTTTTTCGTCTCTCCCTAACGTTTAATTGCGTGTTGATACAGTCGTTTGGCGTTTCATCCTCCACCCCTACGTACTTAACTTACATTTTTTCAATCAATATCAGATCTGTCGGTGTAATGCACGCCTCTCCTTTTTTGCAATTGCTTTTCTATTTGTTAAATGTTATTTAGCATTTAGATGTTCTTCGTCTGTTTTTGTGATATAACCTACCCCTCCCTACCCCTACCACGTTCATAAACCTATAATTTTGTTGGGATATAATCATTTGGCGTTTCATCCTCCCTCCCTCCCTCCCTCCCTCACTCCCTCCCTCCCTGACATAATGCATGTTTGATGAGATTATTTTGCTTACATAACACATTTAAATATAAATTGCCTAGGATTATACTATTTTTTACGTTTTTTTTTAATTTATGTATCGTCGTTATTTATGTATTTTACCATTGTTATTAATTTGAATTTTCCCTCTTCAGTTCGAGCTAAAGTGGCATCTATCGGAATATTTCATGATTTAAATCGCGCTTTCGTAGGCTGTTCACTACTCCGCTGAACGTCAAAGTTTTATAAAAATAATAAAATTATTCTCCAGTATAAGATTCGCATCTCAATATCAGCGTTCGCCAACGACCATACCATGTTGAACACACCGGTTCTCGTCCGATCACCGAAGTTAAGCAACATTGGGCGCGGTCAGTACTTGGATGGGTGACCGCTTGGGAACACCGCGTGCCGTTGGCCCTCTTCTTTTTTGAATTTTTTTTCAATTTTCTAAATGTTATTTAAGTATTCGGTTGTTTTTCGTCTCTCCCTAACGTTTAATTGCGTGTTGATACAGTCGTTTGGCGTTTCATCCTCCACCCCTACGTACTTAACTTACATTTTTTCAATCAATATCAGATCTGTCGGTGTAATGCACGCCTCTCCTTTTTTGCAATTGCTTTTCTATTTGTTAAATGTTATTTAGCATTTAGATGTTCTTCGTCTGTTTTTGTGATATAACCTACCCCTCCCTACCCCTACCACGTTCATAAACCTATAATTTTGTTGGGATATAATCATTTGGCGTTTCATCCTCCCTCCCTCCCTCCCTCCCTCCCTCCCTCCCTCCCTCCCTGACATAATGCATGTTTGATGAGATTATTTTGCTTACATAACACATTTAAATATAAATTGCCTAGGATTATACTATTTTTTACGTTTTTTTTAAATTTATGTATCGTCGTTATTTATGTATTTTACCATTGTTATTAATTTGAATTTTCCCTCTTCAGTTCGAGCTAAAGTGGCATCTATCGGAATATTTCATGATTTAAATCGCGCTTTCGTAGGCTGTTCACTACTCCGCTGAACGTCAAAGTTTTATAAAAATAATAAAATTATTCCAGTATAAGATTCGCATCTCAATATCAGCGTTCGCCAACGACCATACCATGTTGAACACACCGGTTCTCGTCCGATCACCGAAGTTAAGCAACATTGGGCGCGGTCAGTACTTGGATGGGTGACCGCTTGGGAACACCGCGTGCCGTTGGCCCTCTTCTTTTTTGAATTTTTTTTCAATTTTCTAAATGTTATTTAAGTATTCGGTTGTTTTTCGTCTCTCCCTAACGTTTAATTGCGTGTTGATACAGTCGTTTGGCGTTTCATCCTCCACCCCTACGTACTTAACTTACATTTTTTCAATCAATATCAGATCTGTCGGTGTAATGCACGCCTCTCCTTTTTTGCAATTGCTTTTCTATTTGTTAAATGTTATTTAGCATTTAGATGTTCTTCGTCTGTTTTTGTGATATAACCTACCCCTCCCTACCCCTACCACGTTCATAAACCTATAATTTTGTTGGGATATAATCATTTGGCGTTTCATCCTCCCTCCCTCCCTCCCTCCCTCCCTCCCTCCCTCCCTCCCTGACATAATGCATGTTTGATGAGATTATTTTGCTTACATAACACATTTAAATATAAATTGCCTAGGATTATACTATTTTTTACGTTTTTTTTAAATTTATGTATCGTCGTTATTTATGTGTTTTACCATTGTTATTAATTTGAATTTTCCCTCTTCAGTTCGAGCTAAAGTGGCATCTATCGGAATATTTCATGATTTAAATCGCGCTTTCGTAGGCTGTTCACTACTCCGCTGAACGTCAAAGTTTTATAAAAATAATAAAATTATTCTCCAGTATAAGATTCGCATCTCAATATCAGCGTTCGCCAACGACCATACCATGTTGAACACACCGGTTCTCGTCCGATCACCGAAGTTAAGCAACATTGGGCGCGGTCAGTACTTGGATGGGTGACCGCTTGGGAACACCGCGTGCCGTTGGCCCTCTTCTTTTTTGAATTTTTTTTCAATTTTCTAAATGTTATTTAAGTATTCGGTTGTTTTTCGTCTCTCCCTAACGTTTAATTGCGTGTTGATACAGTCGTTTGGCGTTTCATCCTCCACCCCTACGTACTTAACTTACATTTTTTCAATCAATATCAGATCTGTCGGTGTAATGCACGCCTCTCCTTTTTTGCAATTGCTTTTCTATTTGTTAAATGTTATTTAGCATTTAGATGTTCTTCGTCTGTTTTTGTGATATAACCTACCCCTCCCTACCCCTACCACGTTCATAAACCTATAATTTTGTTGGGATATAATCATTTGGCGTTTCATCCTCCCTCCCTCCCTCCCTCCCTCCCTCCCTCCCTCCCTGACATAATGCATGTTTGATGAGATTATTTTGCTTACATAACACATTTAAATATAAATTGCCTAGGATTATACTATTTTTTACGTTTTTTTTAAATTTATGTATCGTCGTTATTTATGTGTTTTACCATTGTTATTAATTTGAATTTTCCCTCTTCAGTTCGAGCTAAAGTGGCATCTATCGGAATATTTCATGATTTAAATCGCGCTTTCGTAGGCTGTTCACTACTCCGCTGAACGTCAAAGTTTTATAAAAATAATAAAATTATTCTCCAGTATAAGATTCGCATCTCAATATCAGCGTTCGCCAACGACCATACCATGTTGAACACACCGGTTCTCGTCCGATCACCGAAGTTAAGCAACATTGGGCGCGGTCAGTACTTGGATGGGTGACCGCTTGGGAACACCGCGTGCCGTTGGCCCTCTTCTTTTTTGAATTTTTTTTCAATTTTCTAAATGTTATTTAAGTATTCGGTTGTTTTTCGTCTCTCCCTAACGTTTAATTGCGTGTTGATACAGTCGTTTGGCGTTTCATCCTCCACCCCTACGTACTTAACTTACATTTTTTCAATCAATATCAGATCTGTCGGTGTAATGCACGCCTCTCCTTTTTTGCAATTGCTTTTCTATTTGTTAAATGTTATTTAGCATTTAGATGTTCTTCGTCTGTTTTTGTGATATAACCTACCCCTCCCTACCCCTACCACGTTCATAAACCTATAATTTTGTTGGGATATAATCATTTGGCGTTTCATCCTCCCTCCCTCCCTCCCTCCCTCCCTCCCTCCCTCCCTGACATAATGCATGTTTGATGAGATTATTTTGCTTACATAACACATTTAAATATAAATTGCCTAGGATTATACTATTTTTTACGTTTTTTTTAAATTTATGTATCGTCGTTATTTATGTATTTTACCATTGTTATTAATTTGAATTTTCCCTCTTCAGTTCGAGCTAAAGTGGCATCTATCGGAATATTTCATGATTTAAATCGCGCTTTCGTAGGCTGTTCACTACTCCGCTGAACGTCAAAGTTTTATAAAAATAATAAAATTATTCCAGTATAAGATTCGCATCTCAATATCAGCGTTCGCCAACGACCATACCATGTTGAACACACCGGTTCTCGTCCGATCACCGAAGTTAAGCGACATTGGGCGCGGTCAGTACTTGGATGGGTGACCGCTTGGGAACACCGCGTGCCGTTGGCCCTCTTCTTTTTTGAATTTTTTTTCAATTTTCTAAATGTTATTTAAGTATTCGGTTGTTTTTCGTCTCTCCCTAACGTTTAATTGCGTGTTGATACAGTCGTTTGGCGTTTCATCCTCCACCCCTACGTACTTAACTTACATTTTTTCAATCAATATCAGATCTGTCGGTGTAATGCACGCCTCTCCTTTTTTGCAATTGCTTTTCTATTTGTTAAATGTTATTTAGCATTTAGATGTTCTTCGTCTGTTTTTGTGATATAACCTACCCCTCCCTACCCCTACCACGTTCATAAACCTATAATTTTGTTGGGATATAATCATTTGGCGTTTCATCCTCCCTCCCTCCCTCCCTCCCTCCCTCCCTCCCTCCCTCCCTGACATAATGCATGTTTGATGAGATTATTTTGCTTACATAACACATTTAAATATAAATTGCCTAGGATTATACTATTTTTTACGTTTTTTTTAAATTTATGTATCGTCGTTATTTATGTATTTTACCATTGTTATTAATTTGAATTTTCCCTCTTCAGTTCGAGCTAAAGTGGCATCTATCGGAATATTTCATGATTTAAATCGCGCTTTCGTAGGCTGTTCACTACTCCGCTGAACGTCAAAGTTTTATAAAAATAATAAAATTATTCCAGTATAAGATTCGCATCTCAATATCAGCGTTCGCCAACGACCATACCATGTTGAACACACCGGTTCTCGTCCGATCACCGAAGTTAAGCAACATTGGGCGCGGTCAGTACTTGGATGGGTGACCGCTTGGGAACACCGCGTGCCGTTGGCCCTCTTCTTTTTTGAATTTTTTTTCAATTTTCTAAATGTTATTTAAGTATTCGGTTGTTTTTCGTCTCTCCCTAACGTTTAATTGCGTGTTGATACAGTCGTTTGGCGTTTCATCCTCCACCCCTACGTACTTAACTTACATTTTTTCAATCAATATCAGATCTGTCGGTGTAATGCACGCCTCTCCTTTTTTGCAATTGCTTTTCTATTTGTTAAATGTTATTTAGCATTTAGATGTTCTTCGTCTGTTTTTGTGATATAACCTACCCCTCCCTACCCCTACCACGTTCATAAACCTATAATTTTGTTGGGATATAATCATTTGGCGTTTCATCCTCCCTCCCTCCCTCCCTCCCTCCCTCCCTGACATAATGCATGTTTGATGAGATTATTTTGCTTACATAACACATTTAAATATAAATTGCCTAGGATTATACTATTTTTTACGTTTTTTTTAAATTTATGTATCGTCGTTATTTATGTGTTTTACCATTGTTATTAATTTGAATTTTCCCTCTTCAGTTCGAGCTAAAGTGGCATCTATCGGAATATTTCATGATTTAAATCGCGCTTTCGTAGGCTGTTCACTACTCCGCTGAACGTCAAAGTTTTATAAAAATAATAAAATTATTCTCCAGTATAAGATTCGCATCTCAATATCAGCGTTCGCCAACGACCATACCATGTTGAACACACCGGTTCTCGTCCGATCACCGAAGTTAAGCAACATTGGGCGCGGTCAGTACTTGGATGGGTGACCGCTTGGGAACACCGCGTGCCGTTGGCCCTCTTCTTTTTTGAATTTTTTTTCAATTTTCTAAATGTTATTTAAGTATTCGGTTGTTTTTCGTCTCTCCCTAACGTTTAATTGCGTGTTGATACAGTCGTTTGGCGTTTCATCCTCCACCCCTACGTACTTAACTTACATTTTTTCAATCAATATCAGATCTGTCGGTGTAATGCACGCCTCTCCTTTTTTGCAATTGCTTTTCTATTTGTTAAATGTTATTTAGCATTTAGATGTTCTTCGTCTGTTTTTGTGATATAACCTACCCCTCCCTACCCCTACCACGTTCATAAACCTATAATTTTGTTGGGATATAATCATTTGGCGTTTCATCCTCCCTCCCTCCCTCCCTCCCTCCCTCCCTCCCTCCCTCCCTCCCTCCCTGACATAATGCATGTTTGATGAGATTATTTTGCTTACATAACACATTTAAATATAAATTGCCTAGGATTATACTATTTTTTACGTTTTTTTTAAATTTATGTATCGTCGTTATTTATGTGTTTTACCATTGTTATTAATTTGAATTTTCCCTCTTCAGTTCGAGCTAAAGTGGCATCTATCGGAATATTTCATGATTTAAATCGCGCTTTCGTAGGCTGTTCACTACTCCGCTGAACGTCAAAGTTTTATAAAAATAATAAAATTATTCTCCAGTATAAGATTCGCATCTCAATATCAGCGTTCGCCAACGACCATACCATGTTGAACACACCGGTTCTCGTCCGATCACCGAAGTTAAGCAACATTGGGCGCGGTCAGTACTTGGATGGGTGACCGCTTGGGAAAACCGCGTGCCGTTGGCCCTCTTCTTTTTTGAATTTTTTTTCAATTTTCTAAATGTTATTTAAGTATTCGGTTGTTTTTCGTCTCTCCCTAACGTTTAATTGCGTGTTGATACAGTCGTTTGGCGTTTCATCCTCCACCCCTACGTACTTAACTTACATTTTTTCAATCAATATCAGATCTGTCGGTGTAATGCACGCCTCTCCTTTTTTGCAATTGCTTTTCTATTTGTTAAATGTTATTTAGCATTTAGATGTTCTTCGTCTGTTTTTGTGATATAACCTACCCCTCCCTACCCCTACCACGTTCATAAACCTATAATTTTGTTGGGATATAATCATTTGGCGTTTCATCCTCCCTCCCTCCCTCCCTCCCTCACTCCCTCCCTCCCTGACATAATGCATGTTTGATGAGATTATTTTGCTTACATAACACATTTAAATATAAATTGCCTAGGATTATACTATTTTTTACGTTTTTTTTTAATTTATGTATCGTCGTTATTTATGTATTTTACCATTGTTATTAATTTGAATTTTCCCTCTTCAGTTCGAGCTAAAGTGGCATCTATCGGAATATTTCATGATTTAAATCGCGCTTTCGTAGGCTGTTCACTACTCCGCTGAACGTCAAAGTTTTATAAAAATAATAAAATTATTCTCCAGTATAAGATTCGCATCTCAATATCAGCGTTCGCCAACGACCATACCATGTTGAACACACCGGTTCTCGTCCGATCACCGAAGTTAAGCAACATTGGGCGCGGTCAGTACTTGGATGGGTGACCGCTTGGGAACACCGCGTGCCGTTGGCCCTCTTCTTTTTTGAATTTTTTTTCAATTTTCTAAATGTTATTTAAGTATTCGGTTGTTTTTCGTCTCTCCCTAACGTTTAATTGCGTGTTGATACAGTCGTTTGGCGTTTCATCCTCCACCCCTACGTACTTAACTTACATTTTTTCAATCAATATCAGATCTGTCGGTGTAATGCACGCCTCTCCTTTTTTGCAATTGCTTTTCTATTTGTTAAATGTTATTTAGCATTTAGATGTTCTTCGTCTGTTTTTGTGATATAACCTACCCCTCCCTACCCCTACCACGTTCATAAACCTATAATTTTGTTGGGATATAATCATTTGGCGTTTCATCCTCCCTCCCTCCCTCCCTCCCTCCCTCCCTCCCTCCCTCCCTGACATAATGCATGTTTGATGAGATTATTTTGCTTACATAACACATTTAAATATAAATTGCCTAGGATTATACTATTTTTTACGTTTTTTTTAAATTTATGTATCGTCGTTATTTATGTATTTTACCATTGTTATTAATTTGAATTTTCCCTCTTCAGTTCGAGCTAAAGTGGCATCTATCGGAATATTTCATGATTTAAATCGCGCTTTCGTAGGCTGTTCACTACTCCGCTGAACGTCAAAGTTTTATAAAAATAATAAAATTATTCCAGTATAAGATTCGCATCTCAATATCAGCGTTCGCCAACGACCATACCATGTTGAACACACCGGTTCTCGTCCGATCACCGAAGTTAAGCAACATTGGGCGCGGTCAGTACTTGGATGGGTGACCGCTTGGGAACACCGCGTGCCGTTGGCCCTCTTCTTTTTTGAATTTTTTTTCAATTTTCTAAATGTTATTTAAGTATTCGGTTGTTTTTCGTCTCTCCCTAACGTTTAATTGCGTGTTGATACAGTCGTTTGGCGTTTCATCCTCCACCCCTACGTACTTAACTTACATTTTTTCAATCAATATCAGATCTGTCGGTGTAATGCACGCCTCTCCTTTTTTGCAATTGCTTTTCTATTTGTTAAATGTTATTTAGCATTTAGATGTTCTTCGTCTGTTTTTGTGATATAACCTACCCCTCCCTACCCCTACCACGTTCATAAACCTATAATTTTGTTGGGATATAATCATTTGGCGTTTCATCCTCCCTCCCTCCCTCCCTCCCTCCCTCCCTCCCTCCCTCCCTGACATAATGCATGTTTGATGAGATTATTTTGCTTACATAACACATTTAAATATAAATTGCCTAGGATTATACTATTTTTTACGTTTTTTTTAAATTTATGTATCGTCGTTATTTATGTGTTTTACCATTGTTATTAATTTGAATTTTCCCTCTTCAGTTCGAGCTAAAGTGGCATCTATCGGAATATTTCATGATTTAAATCGCGCTTTCGTAGGCTGTTCACTACTCCGCTGAACGTCAAAGTTTTATAAAAATAATAAAATTATTCTCCAGTATAAGATTCGCATCTCAATATCAGCGTTCGCCAACGACCATACCATGTTGAACACACCGGTTCTCGTCCGATCACCGAAGTTAAGCAACATTGGGCGCGGTCAGTACTTGGATGGGTGACCGCTTGGGAACACCGCGTGCCGTTGGCCCTCTTCTTTTTTGAATTTTTTTTCAATTTTCTAAATGTTATTTAAGTATTCGGTTGTTTTTCGTCTCTCCCTAACGTTTAATTGCGTGTTGATACAGTCGTTTGGCGTTTCATCCTCCACCCCTACGTACTTAACTTACATTTTTTCAATCAATATCAGATCTGTCGGTGTAATGCACGCCTCTCCTTTTTTGCAATTGCTTTTCTATTTGTTAAATGTTATTTAGCATTTAGATGTTCTTCGTCTGTTTTTGTGATATAACCTACCCCTCCCTACCCCTACCACGTTCATAAACCTATAATTTTGTTGGGATATAATCATTTGGCGTTTCATCCTCCCTCCCTCCCTCCCTCCCTCCCTCCCTCCCTCCCTCCCTCCCTCCCTGACATAATGCATGTTTGATGAGATTATTTTGCTTACATAACACATTTAAATATAAATTGCCTAGGATTATACTATTTTTTACGTTTTTTTTAAATTTATGTATCGTCGTTATTTATGTGTTTTACCATTGTTATTAATTTGAATTTTCCCTCTTCAGTTCGAGCTAAAGTGGCATCTATCGGAATATTTCATGATTTAAATCGCGCTTTCGTAGGCTGTTCACTACTCCGCTGAACGTCAAAGTTTTATAAAAATAATAAAATTATTCTCCAGTATAAGATTCGCATCTCAATATCAGCGTTCGCCAACGACCATACCATGTTGAACACACCGGTTCTCGTCCGATCACCGAAGTTAAGCAACATTGGGCGCGGTCAGTACTTGGATGGGTGACCGCTTGGGAAAACCGCGTGCCGTTGGCCCTCTTCTTTTTTGAATTTTTTTTCAATTTTCTAAATGTTATTTAAGTATTCGGTTGTTTTTCGTCTCTCCCTAACGTTTAATTGCGTGTTGATACAGTCGTTTGGCGTTTCATCCTCCACCCCTACGTACTTAACTTACATTTTTTCAATCAATATCAGATCTGTCGGTGTAATGCACGCCTCTCCTTTTTTGCAATTGCTTTTCTATTTGTTAAATGTTATTTAGCATTTAGATGTTCTTCGTCTGTTTTTGTGATATAACCTACCCCTCCCTACCCCTACCACGTTCATAAACCTATAATTTTGTTGGGATATAATCATTTGGCGTTTCATCCTCCCTCCCTCCCTCCCTCCCTCACTCCCTCCCTCCCTGACATAATGCATGTTTGATGAGATTATTTTGCTTACATAACACATTTAAATATAAATTGCCTAGGATTATACTATTTTTTACGTTTTTTTTTAATTTATGTATCGTCGTTATTTATGTATTTTACCATTGTTATTAATTTGAATTTTCCCTCTTCAGTTCGAGCTAAAGTGGCATCTATCGGAATATTTCATGATTTAAATCGCGCTTTCGTAGGCTGTTCACTACTCCGCTGAACGTCAAAGTTTTATAAAAATAATAAAATTATTCTCCAGTATAAGATTCGCATCTCAATATCAGCGTTCGCCAACGACCATACCATGTTGAACACACCGGTTCTCGTCCGATCACCGAAGTTAAGCAACATTGGGCGCGGTCAGTACTTGGATGGGTGACCGCTTGGGAACACCGCGTGCCGTTGGCCCTCTTCTTTTTTGAATTTTTTTTCAATTTTCTAAATGTTATTTAAGTATTCGGTTGTTTTTCGTCTCTCCCTAACGTTTAATTGCGTGTTGATACAGTCGTTTGGCGTTTCATCCTCCACCCCTACGTACTTAACTTACATTTTTTCAATCAATATCAGATCTGTCGGTGTAATGCACGCCTCTCCTTTTTTGCAATTGCTTTTCTATTTGTTAAATGTTATTTAGCATTTAGATGTTCTTCGTCTGTTTTTGTGATATAACCTACCCCTCCCTACCCCTACCACGTTCATAAACCTATAATTTTGTTGGGATATAATCATTTGGCGTTTCATCCTCCCTCCCTCCCTCCCTCCCTCCCTCCCTCCCTCCCTCCCTGACATAATGCATGTTTGATGAGATTATTTTGCTTACATAACACATTTAAATATAAATTGCCTAGGATTATACTATTTTTTACGTTTTTTTTAAATTTATGTATCGTCGTTATTTATGTATTTTACCATTGTTATTAATTTGAATTTTCCCTCTTCAGTTCGAGCTAAAGTGGCATCTATCGGAATATTTCATGATTTAAATCGCGCTTTCGTAGGCTGTTCACTACTCCGCTGAACGTCAAAGTTTTATAAAAATAATAAAATTATTCCAGTATAAGATTCGCATCTCAATATCAGCGTTCGCCAACGACCATACCATGTTGAACACACCGGTTCTCGTCCGATCACCGAAGTTAAGCAACATTGGGCGCGGTCAGTACTTGGATGGGTGACCGCTTGGGAACACCGCGTGCCGTTGGCCCTCTTCTTTTTTGAATTTTTTTTCAATTTTCTAAATGTTATTTAAGTATTCGGTTGTTTTTCGTCTCTCCCTAACGTTTAATTGCGTGTTGATACAGTCGTTTGGCGTTTCATCCTCCACCCCTACGTACTTAACTTACATTTTTTCAATCAATATCAGATCTGTCGGTGTAATGCACGCCTCTCCTTTTTTGCAATTGCTTTTCTATTTGTTAAATGTTATTTAGCATTTAGATGTTCTTCGTCTGTTTTTGTGATATAACCTACCCCTCCCTACCCCTACCACGTTCATAAACCTATAATTTTGTTGGGATATAATCATTTGGCGTTTCATCCTCCCTCCCTCCCTCCCTCCCTCCCTCCCTCCCTCCCTCCCTGACATAATGCATGTTTGATGAGATTATTTTGCTTACATAACACATTTAAATATAAATTGCCTAGGATTATACTATTTTTTACGTTTTTTTTAAATTTATGTATCGTCGTTATTTATGTGTTTTACCATTGTTATTAATTTGAATTTTCCCTCTTCAGTTCGAGCTAAAGTGGCATCTATCGGAATATTTCATGATTTAAATCGCGCTTTCGTAGGCTGTTCACTACTCCGCTGAACGTCAAAGTTTTATAAAAATAATAAAATTATTCTCCAGTATAAGATTCGCATCTCAATATCAGCGTTCGCCAACGACCATACCATGTTGAACACACCGGTTCTCGTCCGATCACCGAAGTTAAGCAACATTGGGCGCGGTCAGTACTTGGATGGGTGACCGCTTGGGAACACCGCGTGCCGTTGGCCCTCTTCTTTTTTGAATTTTTTTTCAATTTTCTAAATGTTATTTAAGTATTCGGTTGTTTTTCGTCTCTCCCTAACGTTTAATTGCGTGTTGATACAGTCGTTTGGCGTTTCATCCTCCACCCCTACGTACTTAACTTACATTTTTTCAATCAATATCAGATCTGTCGGTGTAATGCACGCCTCTCCTTTTTTGCAATTGCTTTTCTATTTGTTAAATGTTATTTAGCATTTAGATGTTCTTCGTCTGTTTTTGTGATATAACCTACCCCTCCCTACCCCTACCACGTTCATAAACCTATAATTTTGTTGGGATATAATCATTTGGCGTTTCATCCTCCCTCCCTCCCTCCCTCCCTCCCTCCCTCCCTCCCTCCCTCCCTCCCTGACATAATGCATGTTTGATGAGATTATTTTGCTTACATAACACATTTAAATATAAATTGCCTAGGATTATACTATTTTTTACGTTTTTTTTAAATTTATGTATCGTCGTTATTTATGTGTTTTACCATTGTTATTAATTTGAATTTTCCCTCTTCAGTTCGAGCTAAAGTGGCATCTATCGGAATATTTCATGATTTAAATCGCGCTTTCGTAGGCTGTTCACTACTCCGCTGAACGTCAAAGTTTTATAAAAATAATAAAATTATTCTCCAGTATAAGATTCGCATCTCAATATCAGCGTTCGCCAACGACCATACCATGTTGAACACACCGGTTCTCGTCCGATCACCGAAGTTAAGCAACATTGGGCGCGGTCAGTACTTGGATGGGTGACCGCTTGGGAAAACCGCGTGCCGTTGGCCCTCTTCTTTTTTGAATTTTTTTTCAATTTTCTAAATGTTATTTAAGTATTCGGTTGTTTTTCGTCTCTCCCTAACGTTTAATTGCGTGTTGATACAGTCGTTTGGCGTTTCATCCTCCACCCCTACGTACTTAACTTACATTTTTTCAATCAATATCAGATCTGTCGGTGTAATGCACGCCTCTCCTTTTTTGCAATTGCTTTTCTATTTGTTAAATGTTATTTAGCATTTAGATGTTCTTCGTCTGTTTTTGTGATATAACCTACCCCTCCCTACCCCTACCACGTTCATAAACCTATAATTTTGTTGGGATATAATCATTTGGCGTTTCATCCTCCCTCCCTCCCTCCCTCCCTCACTCCCTCCCTCCCTGACATAATGCATGTTTGATGAGATTATTTTGCTTACATAACACATTTAAATATAAATTGCCTAGGATTATACTATTTTTTACGTTTTTTTTTAATTTATGTATCGTCGTTATTTATGTATTTTACCATTGTTATTAATTTGAATTTTCCCTCTTCAGTTCGAGCTAAAGTGGCATCTATCGGAATATTTCATGATTTAAATCGCGCTTTCGTAGGCTGTTCACTACTCCGCTGAACGTCAAAGTTTTATAAAAATAATAAAATTATTCTCCAGTATAAGATTCGCATCTCAATATCAGCGTTCGCCAACGACCATACCATGTTGAACACACCGGTTCTCGTCCGATCACCGAAGTTAAGCAACATTGGGCGCGGTCAGTACTTGGATGGGTGACCGCTTGGGAACACCGCGTGCCGTTGGCCCTCTTCTTTTTTGAATTTTTTTTCAATTTTCTAAATGTTATTTAAGTATTCGGTTGTTTTTCGTCTCTCCCTAACGTTTAATTGCGTGTTGATACAGTCGTTTGGCGTTTCATCCTCCACCCCTACGTACTTAACTTACATTTTTTCAATCAATATCAGATCTGTCGGTGTAATGCACGCCTCTCCTTTTTTGCAATTGCTTTTCTATTTGTTAAATGTTATTTAGCATTTAGATGTTCTTCGTCTGTTTTTGTGATATAACCTACCCCTCCCTACCCCTACCACGTTCATAAACCTATAATTTTGTTGGGATATAATCATTTGGCGTTTCATCCTCCCTCCCTCCCTCCCTCCCTCCCTCCCTCCCTCCCTCCCTGACATAATGCATGTTTGATGAGATTATTTTGCTTACATAACACATTTAAATATAAATTGCCTAGGATTATACTATTTTTTACGTTTTTTTTAAATTTATGTATCGTCGTTATTTATGTATTTTACCATTGTTATTAATTTGAATTTTCCCTCTTCAGTTCGAGCTAAAGTGGCATCTATCGGAATATTTCATGATTTAAATCGCGCTTTCGTAGGCTGTTCACTACTCCGCTGAACGTCAAAGTTTTATAAAAATAATAAAATTATTCCAGTATAAGATTCGCATCTCAATATCAGCGTTCGCCAACGACCATACCATGTTGAACACACCGGTTCTCGTCCGATCACCGAAGTTAAGCAACATTGGGCGCGGTCAGTACTTGGATGGGTGACCGCTTGGGAACACCGCGTGCCGTTGGCCCTCTTCTTTTTTGAATTTTTTTTCAATTTTCTAAATGTTATTTAAGTATTCGGTTGTTTTTCGTCTCTCCCTAACGTTTAATTGCGTGTTGATACAGTCGTTTGGCGTTTCATCCTCCACCCCTACGTACTTAACTTACATTTTTTCAATCAATATCAGATCTGTCGGTGTAATGCACGCCTCTCCTTTTTTGCAATTGCTTTTCTATTTGTTAAATGTTATTTAGCATTTAGATGTTCTTCGTCTGTTTTTGTGATATAACCTACCCCTCCCTACCCCTACCACGTTCATAAACCTATAATTTTGTTGGGATATAATCATTTGGCGTTTCATCCTCCCTCCCTCCCTCCCTCCCTCCCTCCCTCCCTCCCTCCCTGACATAATGCATGTTTGATGAGATTATTTTGCTTACATAACACATTTAAATATAAATTGCCTAGGATTATACTATTTTTTACGTTTTTTTTAAATTTATGTATCGTCGTTATTTATGTGTTTTACCATTGTTATTAATTTGAATTTTCCCTCTTCAGTTCGAGCTAAAGTGGCATCTATCGGAATATTTCATGATTTAAATCGCGCTTTCGTAGGCTGTTCACTACTCCGCTGAACGTCAAAGTTTTATAAAAATAATAAAATTATTCTCCAGTATAAGATTCGCATCTCAATATCAGCGTTCGCCAACGACCATACCATGTTGAACACACCGGTTCTCGTCCGATCACCGAAGTTAAGCAACATTGGGCGCGGTCAGTACTTGGATGGGTGACCGCTTGGGAACACCGCGTGCCGTTGGCCCTCTTCTTTTTTGAATTTTTTTTCAATTTTCTAAATGTTATTTAAGTATTCGGTTGTTTTTCGTCTCTCCCTAACGTTTAATTGCGTGTTGATACAGTCGTTTGGCGTTTCATCCTCCACCCCTACGTACTTAACTTACATTTTTTCAATCAATATCAGATCTGTCGGTGTAATGCACGCCTCTCCTTTTTTGCAATTGCTTTTCTATTTGTTAAATGTTATTTAGCATTTAGATGTTCTTCGTCTGTTTTTGTGATATAACCTACCCCTCCCTACCCCTACCACGTTCATAAACCTATAATTTTGTTGGGATATAATCATTTGGCGTTTCATCCTCCCTCCCTCCCTCCCTCCCTCCCTCCCTCCCTCCCTCCCTCCCTCCCTGACATAATGCATGTTTGATGAGATTATTTTGCTTACATAACACATTTAAATATAAATTGCCTAGGATTATACTATTTTTTACGTTTTTTTTAAATTTATGTATCGTCGTTATTTATGTGTTTTACCATTGTTATTAATTTGAATTTTCCCTCTTCAGTTCGAGCTAAAGTGGCATCTATCGGAATATTTCATGATTTAAATCGCGCTTTCGTAGGCTGTTCACTACTCCGCTGAACGTCAAAGTTTTATAAAAATAATAAAATTATTCTCCAGTATAAGATTCGCATCTCAATATCAGCGTTCGCCAACGACCATACCATGTTGAACACACCGGTTCTCGTCCGATCACCGAAGTTAAGCAACATTGGGCGCGGTCAGTACTTGGATGGGTGACCGCTTGGGAAAACCGCGTGCCGTTGGCCCTCTTCTTTTTTGAATTTTTTTTCAATTTTCTAAATGTTATTTAAGTATTCGGTTGTTTTTCGTCTCTCCCTAACGTTTAATTGCGTGTTGATACAGTCGTTTGGCGTTTCATCCTCCACCCCTACGTACTTAACTTACATTTTTTCAATCAATATCAGATCTGTCGGTGTAATGCACGCCTCTCCTTTTTTGCAATTGCTTTTCTATTTGTTAAATGTTATTTAGCATTTAGATGTTCTTCGTCTGTTTTTGTGATATAACCTACCCCTCCCTACCCCTACCACGTTCATAAACCTATAATTTTGTTGGGATATAATCATTTGGCGTTTCATCCTCCCTCCCTCCCTCCCTCCCTCACTCCCTCCCTCCCTGACATAATGCATGTTTGATGAGATTATTTTGCTTACATAACACATTTAAATATAAATTGCCTAGGATTATACTATTTTTTACGTTTTTTTTTAATTTATGTATCGTCGTTATTTATGTATTTTACCATTGTTATTAATTTGAATTTTCCCTCTTCAGTTCGAGCTAAAGTGGCATCTATCGGAATATTTCATGATTTAAATCGCGCTTTCGTAGGCTGTTCACTACTCCGCTGAACGTCAAAGTTTTATAAAAATAATAAAATTATTCTCCAGTATAAGATTCGCATCTCAATATCAGCGTTCGCCAACGACCATACCATGTTGAACACACCGGTTCTCGTCCGATCACCGAAGTTAAGCAACATTGGGCGCGGTCAGTACTTGGATGGGTGACCGCTTGGGAACACCGCGTGCCGTTGGCCCTCTTCTTTTTTGAATTTTTTTTCAATTTTCTAAATGTTATTTAAGTATTCGGTTGTTTTTCGTCTCTCCCTAACGTTTAATTGCGTGTTGATACAGTCGTTTGGCGTTTCATCCTCCACCCCTACGTACTTAACTTACATTTTTTCAATCAATATCAGATCTGTCGGTGTAATGCACGCCTCTCCTTTTTTGCAATTGCTTTTCTATTTGTTAAATGTTATTTAGCATTTAGATGTTCTTCGTCTGTTTTTGTGATATAACCTACCCCTCCCTACCCCTACCACGTTCATAAACCTATAATTTTGTTGGGATATAATCATTTGGCGTTTCATCCTCCCTCCCTCCCTCCCTCCCTCCCTCCCTCCCTCCCTCCCTGACATAATGCATGTTTGATGAGATTATTTTGCTTACATAACACATTTAAATATAAATTGCCTAGGATTATACTATTTTTTACGTTTTTTTTAAATTTATGTATCGTCGTTATTTATGTATTTTACCATTGTTATTAATTTGAATTTTCCCTCTTCAGTTCGAGCTAAAGTGGCATCTATCGGAATATTTCATGATTTAAATCGCGCTTTCGTAGGCTGTTCACTACTCCGCTGAACGTCAAAGTTTTATAAAAATAATAAAATTATTCCAGTATAAGATTCGCATCTCAATATCAGCGTTCGCCAACGACCATACCATGTTGAACACACCGGTTCTCGTCCGATCACCGAAGTTAAGCAACATTGGGCGCGGTCAGTACTTGGATGGGTGACCGCTTGGGAACACCGCGTGCCGTTGGCCCTCTTCTTTTTTGAATTTTTTTTCAATTTTCTAAATGTTATTTAAGTATTCGGTTGTTTTTCGTCTCTCCCTAACGTTTAATTGCGTGTTGATACAGTCGTTTGGCGTTTCATCCTCCACCCCTACGTACTTAACTTACATTTTTTCAATCAATATCAGATCTGTCGGTGTAATGCACGCCTCTCCTTTTTTGCAATTGCTTTTCTATTTGTTAAATGTTATTTAGCATTTAGATGTTCTTCGTCTGTTTTTGTGATATAACCTACCCCTCCCTACCCCTACCACGTTCATAAACCTATAATTTTGTTGGGATATAATCATTTGGCGTTTCATCCTCCCTCCCTCCCTCCCTCCCTCCCTCCCTCCCTCCCTCCCTGACATAATGCATGTTTGATGAGATTATTTTGCTTACATAACACATTTAAATATAAATTGCCTAGGATTATACTATTTTTTACGTTTTTTTTAAATTTATGTATCGTCGTTATTTATGTGTTTTACCATTGTTATTAATTTGAATTTTCCCTCTTCAGTTCGAGCTAAAGTGGCATCTATCGGAATATTTCATGATTTAAATCGCGCTTTCGTAGGCTGTTCACTACTCCGCTGAACGTCAAAGTTTTATAAAAATAATAAAATTATTCTCCAGTATAAGATTCGCATCTCAATATCAGCGTTCGCCAACGACCATACCATGTTGAACACACCGGTTCTCGTCCGATCACCGAAGTTAAGCAACATTGGGCGCGGTCAGTACTTGGATGGGTGACCGCTTGGGAACACCGCGTGCCGTTGGCCCTCTTCTTTTTTGAATTTTTTTTCAATTTTCTAAATGTTATTTAAGTATTCGGTTGTTTTTCGTCTCTCCCTAACGTTTAATTGCGTGTTGATACAGTCGTTTGGCGTTTCATCCTCCACCCCTACGTACTTAACTTACATTTTTTCAATCAATATCAGATCTGTCGGTGTAATGCACGCCTCTCCTTTTTTGCAATTGCTTTTCTATTTGTTAAATGTTATTTAGCATTTAGATGTTCTTCGTCTGTTTTTGTGATATAACCTACCCCTCCCTACCCCTACCACGTTCATAAACCTATAATTTTGTTGGGATATAATCATTTGGCGTTTCATCCTCCCTCCCTCCCTCCCTCCCTCCCTCCCTCCCTCCCTGACATAATGCATGTTTGATGAGATTATTTTGCTTACATAACACATTTAAATATAAATTGCCTAGGATTATACTATTTTTTACGTTTTTTTTAAATTTATGTATCGTCGTTATTTATGTATTTTACCATTGTTATTAATTTGAATTTTCCCTCTTCAGTTCGAGCTAAAGTGGCATCTATCGGAATATTTCATGATTTAAATCGCGCTTTCGTAGGATGTTCACTACTCCGCTGAACGTGAACGTTTTATGAAAATATTAAAATTATTCTCCAACTTGTTCAGGTTCCATGATAACTCACCAAAATGTCATTTCCACAAACCTACAAAAAGTGCTATATAGTTATGAAAAGTGTTAAAACTTAAATTAGGTTAAATAGTTAGATAGGTAAGCTAATTAATCTTGTTTTTGTTTCATCACTTTTCACAACATTTTAGCACTTTTTATAGGTGTGTTGATTTGTCATTTTGACGAGTTATCCGGTTCCTCTAAATACCTTTGATTCTGGACAAGCGTAATGTTTTCCGAAATGGAGGACAGGGGGCTTAATTTCGATCTGGGTGATAACTAAATGTTATTTTTTTAATATCTTTTGTAATTTTAAAGCTTTTTTTTAAAGAATCACTTATGGTATGTAGGTTAATTTTAACATATTTACCACAGTGAGAATTCAACACACCTTTAAACAGTGATATAAAGTCATTAGAAACGATAAAAAAAATTAATTTAAAACTTACCTAACCTAACCTAACCTACTTAACCCAGTTAACCCAGTTAATAAAATTTTTGTTTCATCACTTTCCATGACTTTATATAACTATTTAAAATAGCGATGAATTATCATTTTGATGATTTATCCGGTCACCATTTACCACATGTAATTATTATTTATCCATCGCAAATCCCATCCATTCGTATATGGCAGTTGGATCTGAATTTTCCAAATCGGGAAATGTTTTATTGCTGATATGAACTCCGAGCGAAAGCGGAAGCATTTTTTTTCAGATATGAAGAAGTTTCAATTTTGAATAGCGATCTTTTTCTAGGGCGATACCTAAGCATCTCACATTCAGGAATGAACTAGAAACTTACCCTGGTTTTTAAAAATGATTCATTCATATTGAGAAGTGCATTAAAAAATCTATTAATTATCTAAAAAAATAACTTTAATCTGCAATTCGTTGGGTTTTGGACCAGTCCTCCGGGTACAAAGCCAATCTTACACCTTGGTAACAAGTAACATAAGGTTTGAATAATTGATGAAATTTGTGCACTTATGAAACGTTATTTATCTTTGTTCTAATTCAATCCTTATTCATTTTTATTATTAAAAAAAGTTTTTAGAATAAATAAATCACATATTTACGTTGAAACTTTTTTCATGTTTTCTTTTATTTTTAAATCTTTTAGTAATTCGCCAAATCTTCATTGCTCCGTACATCAGCGACTTTTGTGTATGATTTTTTTTTTAATTTTATATCTTTTACTCGTTTCAAGTGTGTGTTTTTGCTGCAGGCTTTCAAGTTTTCGTAGAAATTCAATTGATGTATAGCTATTTATTATTTTGCAGAATAAAGATAAAATGCGCAATTAAATAACATGATATTTAAATTTTTTAAATGTGCCTGATTTGGGGATATATTAATTATACTTCAGTGTAATTCTCACAGATCTATTGATGATTAAAGTTTCATGAATTTACGAATTTTGTCATTTATTTTGTGCGTTTTGGTATTATTTTTTTACCTGTGCTAGTTCTAACACGGATGTTGTCTCTCTTATGGTACGTATACATTGGCGAACCGAAACGCGAGGCAAGCCAGGAATTATGGGAAAGGAACGAAGCAACAGCAAGCTACCTTTCGCGCCGTTCGCATTTTTTGACACAATCAGTTCGAATTAAAAAAAAAAAATTTATTTATTTAATCATTTTCGGGAAATCGACAGTTTACATTTAATCAGTTTGTACATAAGTATTATAAAGTAAAATAAAAGCAATTATGGATTTCCTCCTCGTGACTTTAACCGAGACAGCATAATATGGAATAAGTTATTTAAATTATTTAAATTTGTGAGAAAGGAATACGAATTTAAAAAAATTATACAAAACAAAGATTATATATAATAAAAACAAATCCGAGTTCATTGAATCAGAGTTACTTACAACCACAGATAGATTCTATCATCGAGACATCATCGAAATCAGTATTTTTAATGATGTTTAGTAGGTTTGATAGGTACCTACCAAATACAACAGCAGAGGTCGCAAGCATAGATTGGAAAACTAAAGTATATAATAGAGAGGTGTGCAGGTTATTAGAACGATTTATTTTTGGTATTTAAGTATTTAAGATACTATCATATCACACTCTCAATCCTTATCTCGTTTCCTCAAGCTTAGACTAATGTATTTAATTTTCGGCCTTATCAGGCATTTAAATATAACATACTTTGTTCAACTGTGCAATCTCACGAATTCTGTAAGGAGTTAAGGGTGATCACCAGAGATGTGCAAAATGGGTACCCAAAACCATTTGAAATGCAATGGGTCAAAACTTTTCCATTTGAAAATGCAAAATGCAAAATGGTTTTTAGAAAAGCATTTCAAATGCAAAATGCAAAATACCTATTTTCAAAATGCATTGAAAATGCAAAATGGTTTCTCAGGTCAAACAATTAAAATAATTATAGAATTTTTAAACAATTTTGTCATTTAATAATGGACATCAATGTAAAACAAACATATTACATGATGGTAAATCCAAAAACACCACGACTACAGATTATGAAACCACAAAAATTTTGCGCGTCACTAATGTTGCCAATGTAAAAACATAGAAACTGCTATCTAACATTTAATATTACAGCGTCATGGCCCCATGTTCAGTATTTGAATCAGTATTTTTTGTAATGGTATCACTCCAGGGCTTTATTAAATATCTCTCATAGCGAGGTTGAGGACCGACTGATATTTTGGGCTTATGAAAAAAAGATGAGTGGAGATAGTAGGAAGTATGTTGCAAAAAAGCATTTAAAATGGAAAATGCATTGAGAAAAGCATTTAAAATGCAAAATGGTTTTTAGAAAAGCATTTAAAATTCAAAATGGAAAATACCCATTTTGCATTTTGCATTTCCATTTTAAATGGATTTATTTGAAATAAAGCACATCTCTGGTGATCACTACTAGTAAAATAATTACCCCTATTGAATATACGTGGAAAATGGACAATGTTGCCGAATAAATGGAGAAATGACTAGCACAAGCAGTCATTACTCATCCGACAGTAACTGGAAAAAGCAATACGTTTGTTATAGCAATAGCAATACATTTAATGTTTTCATCGGGCCCCAATGTCTAGGCTTGGTGCAAAAATAATGTACATTGAGGACATAGAAATATTTCAAACAAAATTAAAATATTTCACACTTTACATAAGCGGAAAATGTTGCTTGTGCAATGCTGGAGGACTTAGCTAGCAGTGGTTTGAACTCGCAATACATAAGTGGAAATCCAACGCATTTGTATACTCGGCTTTGTACATCTGGTCAAGCTAATATGTTTTAAATTTAAATGCAAACATTTTATATTCCACTCCCTTCACCCATACCACATACCTACTACATTCTCCAATTGGAAAAAATTCACCTGCGGCGCTCTTTCGTATTTTTGTTAAACTAACTCCTTTCGCTCTCGTCACTTAATCCAGTTGGGGAACCCCTTAAATAAAATTATGTAAAAATGTGGTTTTGTTAAATTACGAGTTTCAAAAGGGTCTTGTTAATTCCGCGCAACGCCGGGTGCATGCTAGCTTGAATATAAATATATCTAGTTTATTCTGACTACTTCATTGTTCCTTCCCTGTAAGCTCTATACAAAATACTATGTAAGCTGCCCCCCCTAACTCGGAAGCTGGCGCAATTCCATCACCATTATAAAAATTACCTCCTTAAATTAAACATAAGTGAATTTGTGTTTGAGTCTAATAATCTGCCCACGTCTGTAGTGTAGATATAGTGTATAGTGTAGTGTATAGAATAGTTAGTGTACAGTGTTCCCACATTATGGATGCGGTGAATCGCTGTGGGAGATGTTGATGACTTCTCTTTTAGAGCCGCCAGTGCGATCAGTCGTGACCCCCTTACCTGTAGAAACAGGTGTCCTATATGGGGTGACCATGGAATTTGCATCAAATGCGGGATCCATGATTTAAATTACAGTGTTTTTTTTGTCAGGTCTACAAATACAAATGAACCAATATAGGCCAAGATTGTGTTGTACCTAATTTCGTTTATTTGGAGGTATGAATAATACAGTGTATTTATTTATTTATAGTATGTATAAATACGTGCATTAAACCAAGCAGAATTAAATTTCTCAACTTGGGTAAATTTGTGTCAGATCAGGTTTAAAAAAAAATGTGAATATTGCACCAAAGTCCCAACTGCTCTCAAACGTCTGGAGCCAAGGATACTATGGCATCGCCGTGTTGTGAGGCTGATGGTATTGGGAAGGGAAAGGAGATGATAAGAGGAGGGTGGGGAAGTACTTGGCTATTCAGATCTGTTCATAAAACACGGCCATTGCCATTTCAAGCACAATAAAAATTCTGAATGTTAGTCTTTTAGTTTTCATCAGGGCGATACTGAAATACGAGTAAAACTAACTAACTTACCATCACGCCGTTTTTCCGCAGGGGTAGGCAGAGAGGACGGACCGCCAAAGAACTAGGACCTATGGACCACCTGCTGCAGCGAGAGAGTCCCTCCCTAATTGAGAATAACTCGTGTTTAGGAAGGGAAATACACAGTTTTATTAAATGCAATGAAATAGATGTTTTACGAACATTAATTATAACATATATTATGCTAACCTTAAAAAATATATGATATTCCGGGCGTAAGTTTTGAAAATGGTCCCAATTCATTATCCGTCTGATATTCACCCTCGCTTCGGCCGTAAGTTTCTCTCTCGTGTAGTATTAAGATGACCATTCACGGGCCACCACCGACTGTTTTCATCATCATCATTCTATCTGCTCATCCATTGTGTTTTGACATATTAACATGAGCGGTGCACCCATTTGCGAAATCCGCCATCTCGGTGAGAAAAGAAATGGAGAAATTTTCGGTAAAATTGTTGCAAGTGGGCATTGTTCGATACCGTTTTTGTGGGAATATTGAAAAATGTGAACATTATTGATGAATCGTACAATGTTGATTAATAATTTATGAATAAATTAAACAATGTTACTTTCTTTGAATCACTATATTTTTTTATGTATACGCTATGATTAATTATATGGGTGCATGCATTGATTAAATATCGATAGGTGCATGTCTATAATCATACATAACGTTATGTCTTAAGTCTGGTGCCTCGTCTAGTTTGTATGGCGGTGGCGTGTTGGTATGTAGAATAGCTGTAGGTTGCAATGTATAATACGCTAAATAGGTGAATTGTTCAACGTTTTTGTTCTACATTGGAAAAAATGCAATATAACGCGAGCTGCGTGGGCAAGGTTTTTTTTTTTAACATGATTGCATTAACGATGCTATGTAATACAATTGAAAAATTACAGGATTTTGCGAGCGAGGTTATTTGTAATGAAAACAGCGGAATAACCGGATCAAAAACCTATTAACCACTAGACATAGAGAAGCAGAAATGTTTATAATTAACAAATCAAAAAATATGTTCGGAGATAGAACAAAGAGGCATAAAATCCCTGAAATGTTTAACGCATTACCTGATGACATAAAAAGAGAGACATCTATCTCTAAAATAAAAACAAAAATCAGATCTTTTTACCTCCGTAGAACATGAAAACATATTTATTTTATTTATTTATTTATTCATTTTCGGGAAATCGACAGTTTACATTTTATCAGTTTGTACATAAGTATTATATAGTTAAATAAAACCAATTATAGATATCCTCCTTGTGACTTTAACTGAGACAGCATAATATGGAATAAGTTATTTAAATTTGTGAGAAAGGAATATGAATTTAAAAAAATTATACAAAACAAATGATTATATAAAACGAAAAATTTACAAAACAATACATTTATAGCCATGGAGAGAGGTTGTAGATATAAATCAAATCATAATAGAGATATAAACAATAGAGACATAAACATTATTCACAAACCATCAGAGAAATATTATTTTATAGACCTCTCTGTATTTGGTAAGTTCGCAACTGAAAATATCCACCTTGGATAATACGCTATTGTAATTATTGCATAGTCTGTTCAGGCAAGAATTCTGCTTAGAGTACGTTTTGCTTTGATCAACCCTGAACAGGACACAAGAGCGTGTTGAATAATATATCTTAGTATAAATGACTGTATAATACCCAATATGGAATATGCAAAAAGACGTACCGTACCTATAAGACTCCGTAGAAATCAAACCTAGTTTTAGTATACTGCATCAATTTAGTATAATGCAGTATCAATGAATAAATTGAAATTGTTAGAAAAAAAAAAATAACTTTGCTTATTGAAAAATTGAATAAATGAGAGATTTCTCACGATTAAATTGAATACTACTCAGTTTTGTAAGACACTATGTAAAATACAAATGTAAAAAAAAAAACTGAATAAATAAATCATTTAAAAAAAAAATTATGATTTGTATGGCGCTGTTTTGCGAAAAATCACCTCAATGGAGTACTTTTAATATATTTCTACAATACTAGACTAGACGAAATATTATCAACTTATGGCTAACAGAATGCATCCACTGGTTCGTCGATCACTAATACAAAACTATATGTACATACAATGTATTTGACCAATGAACGTGATTTGTCTTAGAATGTACTTCATATATACTCATTTATTTAGATTCTGTACAGGTACATAATATACAGGACCATTCACGAAGAAAAATTTGTATTAATGATTTACTAAGAATCTCTTCAAGTGATTGGTAATCCGGTTAGAAACGGTATTGCAGGCCCTTAAATGATGAATTAGTAAGTTTCCTGATAAACTTTTAAAGTTAAATACGAATATATTATCACAATGTCGGAGCATTTTCGCATTTCGTTCTAATGTATTAACAAGGTAAACTAATGTATTTACAATTTAACTAACGTTGTATTTTTATTATAGTTTATTCTTAACGGACTAAGATATTGTGTATTGTGAAGTGAAAATGCAGAAGAGGATGATCATGGTGATGTTTTATTAATCTCAGCCTGTTTGAGGGAGAAAAACGACAACCTGCCATCTGTCCTTAAAAATACAAACTATCTGAATAACAACCAAACTCAGATTCAACTTCTGGTTTGGGTCTTTACTTAATTTTAACAAACGTTTTAACAAAGTTTACCAGAAAACGGGCAAGCGGATTACTAATAATTTGAAGAGGTTTTTAATAAATCAGGAATTTTAATTTTTCTCAGTGTACTTAACTTGAGATTAACACTGTTTATTGTTAATGGAGAAATTTATATACAGTTCGCACTAAGATGACATATTGTAAATGGAAATGCCATTATTAATTCTGGTATTTATTTTAATAATATATATTTATATTCTTTAGTGAGCGTGTTTAGGAAAGGAAAAGCAAATTTTATGTTCAATGTAAAGTAGGTACTTCAATCTTCCTATTTCCATCTACATTCGCCACTTGCTTTTCTTCCCTCAACATAATACCCCGAATAGGGAATGCCAGCCCCCCATTAAATCTTGGTAGTTGGGACTCTTGTGTGGTAGTCACATGAAAAAATGATACAAACTCTGTGTGTAGGTACTATTAATGCAGTTTGTTGGCATTGATAAGATCTCATACACGTATTAACTCCGCTATGAGCAATGGAAACGAATTCATGAAATAGTATAATCAATACATTTATGATATTACGTAATTTACGGACTTAGATACCAGAATCCAAAAAAAATATTAAAAAACTTGTGGCTTACATTAATATAGAACAGTGATGAGCACCTTTTTAACCAGATGGCCAATATATCAATTTACAATTTACTTTATAGGGTACATACAATTTGTTGGTGGGGTCGCAAACTTATTCATATTTCCAAAAACCTTATTTTTTAATAAGCCAATCGGATAATGCTAGTAGGTACTTCGAGTGTCATTCTTTATTCTATATCTAAAACCAAGGGACTTTCACCTTATTAATGTAGATCACAAGTTTAAAAGTCACTGCACTTACAAAACTTACAAAATCATTAGCTTTTGTATGCAACATGCTTAACCGCAGAAGCCTGGCGTGTTGGAAAACAGAAAACACGAAAGTAAACAGCTAAAAATTTCTACGAACAGTAAGTAAGTAGGTGCCTTGCAGTTACTGTAATTTTCTTAATGCAGTAGTGTGCAACGAATTGTGCAGCAACAGCAATAAGTGCAAGTACTGCGCCTGCGGACTGCATAAAACTTAGAAAAGCAAGAGCAAGTCGTGTCTTATTAAACATAACGCCAATTTTTACTGGAAAGTAGAAATAATACTGCAGATTTGTTCTAATTTTAGTGCTATAACTAAAAATAACACGCGTATTTTGCTTATTAGACTTGTAACTATTTTTTTAATGCTAAATATGTAGTTTAAGGAACTTTTTAAATAGAGGAAGGCGTGAACCTGTTCCTTGAAGAAAACAATGTTGTAGCTGGATGTACAAAAAAGCCGGCAATTCATTTCAAACACTCCACTGTTTATTAGGGCATCAAAAATACTAATTTCGGTTGTCTGTGAGTGAAATGTTACAACTTATAACTAACCCATGCGTGAAAATTTTCACGCTCAACAAACTTAAATTTGCTTCGAATTTAGTGCTATTTTCAAAATTAGAACTGATTGTTCAGACAAGCGATAAAGTAGATACCTACGTAAAATTCAAAAAAATTTAATTTTCATTTATTAACAATAATTATTTATCAGAAATGTGTATTTCTTTCATTAAAATTTTTTTCTGGCCGTCTCTCTAATTTGTTAACAAAAATATAATTGTTATATTATAAAGATTATTCACAAATATTTGTTTTTGAAAGGCAATGTTCCTGATACAAATATCTTATAGACACCTACTTTCAGCTTCACAAATCCTACTATTTATTTATTAATTTCTAAATTCACGACCGGCTGGACTTTTACATGTTATTTTTTTTAATTTTTTTACAAAGAACATCTATACAAAAATAAATAAAAAAACAGAATAAAAGTAAAATCAAAAAACAAAATCAAAAAGAAAAGACATAATAAAACACAACTTCTTAAACAAAAACAATGTCAAAACTAAATAAAGTGGAAACTAGACACTTCACCATGCGAGATGGAAAAATATAATACTAGGAAAATTACAAAACTTTGGTAAGACTAAGAGTTTGGTAACAGACCTACGTAGTTTCTATAGTTAAATTATATTAAATTTGAAATTCTTCTTTCTGAAATAAACTGGGTAATGACTTGTTTATATTTGGTGAATGATGTGTTGAATATATCAACAATATCTTTATAGTGTTTATAAGATATAGCTAGCACCTCTATACTATTTATACATACATATGCACGTCGATGGGGGCAAACAAATTAAGGGGTAACGCAAAAGGACAACATCGGCTTTTGTTTTTAACAATAGGTTAATTTCTCCGTTGTCCAACAGCATGGTCAAAGATATCGTGGAAAGCTTTGTGCAGGAAAAAAATGTCTAGATTCACCAAGGGTTTTTGCAATCCAACCTGTGACCTACTTTGCCGTAGCCAATATCAGTGGATGTATTTTCCCACATTTATCTATGTCTCCACTCTTCAGAATTCAAATCATTTACCGAACAGTCCCGCAGCCATTGTGCCTGATCAGTGCCGGATTTTGCAAGGAACAGGATTCAGGATTTCCTATTCCAAAAGGCTTTTAGATATTGCAAAGCATCTGTCAATGGTTCTAGTTCTCAGTTTTAGTTTCTAGGTTTCACGTATTCTAGTTTTTCGGAAATGTTCTAGACTCTATTTTTTAAAAGGGTGATTGATCTACACACAAGAAACCATCCAATGGTCGTGTAACAATTCAAGACACACGGAGACAAATAAGTTTTGCGATTCTCTTCAAATTATTGGTAATCCTGTTAAAAAACGAGATTGCAGGCCGTATCCTGATAATTTTTTAGTAAATTGCTTTGATATTATATAATTACCAAATGCGAAAATATTAGGATTTTCATGAACTCGTGATAATATATTAACTAAAAGTTTATCAGGAAAACTATTGATTCATTCGTTAAGGCCTGCAATCCCGTTTTTAATCAGACAACGAACAATTTGAAGAGATTCTCAATAAATTAGCAATACTCATTTTTCTCCGTACAGTGACAAATCAATACACTTTTGAAAAGTAATGTAAATTCATGAAAATTTACATGTTAGTTTTTTCCTCGCTTTTAATGATTTTCTCTTTTTGATACTGACTATTCATGGAGGAATTCCATTCAAATGATAAACATTTTTCCACTTATTTTTTCCAGATGTTTTAAAACTTCACTTTGAATCACGGAAGTTCCATTTTATGACTTTATCACACTCTTCAAATGTGCGTTGATTTGTCACTGTTTTGAGATGTCATGGAACCGTATTTCTGAGATGATAAAATTAGAAAATGATCAAACACAACCATCACTGAAAATATTGAATTTTATTCCAGATGGAAGACGTTCAGATGACGGCTCCAGGCGATGTTGAGAGAAGAATCTTCAGAAGCTATGGATTAAGGATAGTGGACTTCTGGAGGTGCCTCGTCGAGCCGATGGTGGATACTAGATGCTTTTGTCAATATAAAAAAAAACACAAATTATTTTTTTGGCTAAATCTCAAATAAATTCTTATCCTTACGTTTTTTTTAATGTTGTTTTTATATCTAGGTACAAGCTTTATACCCGGCTTTGCCCGCTTTAATTCCAGCATCTTTAAGGATGCCTAGGTATTTTAAGTGCTCCAATCAAAACATTAAGGCCCCGTAGTAAGCGTTCAAAGATGGGGGCAAACAAAAAAGAAAGGGAGATATGTAAATACGAATGTTAGAAGGAGCGAGCTAATTTAAAAAAAAATTTTTTCATAAAACTAGACTCGTTTGAAATAGAGCAAAAATCTCTTGACAAAACCTTTAGCTAGATTTAAACTTACACTGTGTATTTTTTCATGCCTAAAACATATTTTCTTATTTTTTAGAAAACGGAACTTCATATAATTAACGTTTCGGCCTAACAAATGTATAGATATTATTGTGTTCCACAAACAGTTCTCCAACTCGTTGTGGAAGGAGATTATAAATAAAGGGTTCTTTGTGATAAATCAGAGATTTATTAATACTTCGCGTATTACAATGGTGACTCGATAGTCGACCTAACTAGAAGCTGGCTAATTGAGATCAGAAACTAAACTAAAAATTAAGTTTGTCTGGGAGCATTCCCACTGGCCCTGGCGCCTACTGGTCACTGGCTGCCATCTTGCGGACTTCCACGCAAGCTGTATGCACTGCCCTCTATGAGTGCATCTGTGTAGCTCTTACTTCCCAACAGATATCATCTTCAAAAATAACAAATTTTTTTTGGAACTTAAAAACTTAACGAGTCAACGAGAAACTTGTTATAAATCGGTACAAAGTGGGTATGCGGGGGCTTAAACAAAAATATAATTTCGATTGTAAGGTACGTAACAAGTTACAATTCAAAACTATATAAATATTATATTTTCAGCAGATGAATTTATGCCACCGTTTTAAAAATAGTTAGTGGTTTAATGTTCAATATAGTTGCCTTCCAAGCAGTTTTAAATATAAATTTTCTCAATTTTATATTTTTATGTTTTGGTGAATTAATTATTTAAAATTTTATATATCGTAATATTTCACAGGTCTGCGATAGTGGAAACATAAAAGTGCCCATGAAATGGTGAAACAATTCCAAGTACGTTATGCGACTGTCCTTGTGACTAATCGATTTTAAAAACAAAACAGAATGTTCATTCTATTGTTCTGGACGCAGTTTATATAATCAACTAAGTTATTATTAAAAAAATAGCTAACAAAACAATCTCAGCACGTTTGAATCTTTAGTCATTTTGTTTCGGAACCGATGTTCTCATTTTTAACTTTGTACATTATATTGTTGCTTTTATTTCATCAGAAATATCTAAATATTCGTCAATAAAAACGTAGAAATTTTATACATGAAATCAGTGACAATAATAAATATTTATTAAAAATCATTGATTTCATATTTAATTATATCTAGTAGTTTTTGCAATGGAAATTTGAAGGAAAAACTCGAAACAAGGAAAATAGCAGCACAACGTTCTAAAAAAATATCGCTACATAAACAGACAAAAACGAATACTAAATGATTAAAAATAATGCTAATTTATTAAAAATCTCTTCAAACTATTCGTAATCTGGTAAAAAACGGGATTGCAGGCCCTTAACGAATGAATCAATTGGTTTCCTGATAAACTTTTAGTAAAATACCAACGTCGGTCACGTTTTCATAAAGATCTTAAATTTAAAAAATTATAAATTCTATTGTTAATTATTCTAATATCGGATTCCAAACAAAAGTCAAAATGAAGGTATGTCCATTCCAAAAATTACACGCCAAATTCACAAAACATTCTCAATGATAGCTTCATTGCCAGAAGGTTAGATTTAAGTTATAAACCAATTGACAAAATAAGAACTAAAAACTTCGAAGCAAAGCTAGATAGTTTGATCAATTAGACTAGTTGTTTTACTTACTGAAATAAATTTTACAAATATATTCGGTAAATGACTTGTTAAATATATCAACAATAGTTATTGCCTAAATTCTACATACAGCGAACGGGAGCATACAATAATTGTAATTCCGTGTTGGAGTTATCGCAATAATACAGTAGATAATGCCTTGATGTTTGTTTGAGAGATATGTGGAAATAAATCAAGTAGATAATATAATAGTTCAGGGCTGTTTTAATGTTGCAAAGTTTATTCTGTTTCCCTATCTTTATTTCTTTCCAAAAATCATCCCCAAAGATGACATTCCTTTGCGGAGTTAACAGATAATACAAATAATAACATTAAGTCCTTAAATTTTAACAGTTCTTCTGTGGAAACTTTACTGGTTTATGCAACTTGGTAAAAATGATTTGTATTAAAATATATTTGTATAACTGTTTGTTTTCCAAATAAAATAAAATAAAATAAAATAAAAAATAAAAATCCTTCTTCATCATAACTAAATCCGGCACCGTACCAGAGAACCTACTGAGTACCTTATTGCCCAGAACGTTGCATGTACTCGTAATTGGTTATGCCAATATAAGGTTGGGTCGTGCATACACAATAAGGTGCCGAGAGTGTGTGTGCCGACTTATTGTGAAAGGTTCGCAATTGTTGATTTGTCAGATTGTGTTTGCGCATATTATCTCGTATGGAAGCTAAATACGTCTCCGGGTTACAATTTTATGGGCTATTGACCAAATCATTCACATTTCTGGCTTCTTCCACTCCTGTCCAGTATACGAGTATATTCTTGCTTTTTATGATTTATTTACTTACGCTATATCAACTCGTAACAGTTTTGCTATGTTAAGTAAGATAATAGGTATTGCAATGAGTTCTTCCATCCGAATTTCTTCCTTCGAGGAGGAAGTTGAAATGGATTGATCAACACATGTCACTTAAATAATTTCTACAATGGTCAAACGAAATATTATCGTCTGGGACAGCTCAGCAAGACAGGGCATGTTTCATCAAGCAAAGATGAATACAACACACCACCAAAGAGGCTTCTTTATAATTAGTCTGCAGGTTGGTGTGAAGGAAGACAGGAGAATACCGACAGTAGCGGAGGAGTTTACCTTATAAGGTTGGTGTGAAGGAAGACAGGAGAATACCGACAGTAGCGGAGGAGTTTACCTTATAAGGTTGGTGTGAAGGAAGACAGGAGAATACCGACAGTAGCGGAGGAGTTTACCTTATAAGGTTGGTGTGAAGGAAGACAGGAGAATACCGACAGTAGCGGAGGAGTTTACCTTATAAGGTTGGTGTGAAGGAAGACAGGAGAATACCGACAGTAGCGGAGGAGTTTACCTTATAAGGTTGGTGTGAAGGAAGACAGGAGAATACCGACAGTAGCGGAGGAGTTTACCTTATAAGGTTGGTGTGAAGGAAGACAAGAGAATACCGACAGTAGCGGAGGAGTTTACCTTATAAGGTTGGTGTGAAGGAAGACAGGAGAATACCGACAGTAGCGGAGGAGTTTACCTTATAAGGTTGGTGTGAAGGAAGACAGGAGAATACCGACAGTAGCGGAGGAGTTTACTGGTGGAAAAGAAGACTCTCAAAAGCTCGAAACACCAATGATTATAATGACGTTAACCTCGCGAAAACCTTCTATCCATATTGGAGTTAAACATTGAAATTTCCTGTTAATTCTAAACTAGAAACAAGTATTTCCACTTTAAAAGTACCTAAAAGGTATCAATAAACTTTTAAAATGATGTTTATTTAATTTTTTTGAGTTTGGGCTAACTCGTTAGACTCTTTACTCTGCTATAATTTCTTTTATTTTTATTTTGAACTTCCGATTTAGTTGTCCGGGTTAAATCTTCCCCAAAGGAAAAACTTAACCCTTCCACTCACTTTTCCACAAATGATCATCTAGTCAATCAACATTATGTAAGTGCATTATATAAGCAAAATAAATACAAAACAATACAAGAACAACATGTCAAATCACCAGAGATCAAATGGGAAAATAATTCACCGTCTCCAGATATTTTCATATCAGAGGGTTCGGCTCGGTAGAACTTCTAACAGGGCCTATAAATCCTACTGATCCCTCAACATAAATATTTAAAAAATCTTTTGTTATCCTACATGTATTCAAAATGACCGACTTTTGCATCTTTATATATAATTTTTTTGATAGATCTAATACGCCTAAATTTTTAATTAGAGAGCTAGGTATAATGCCAGTAGCCGAAATAACGAATGGTAATATTTTTATAGTCTGAGAATGCCAAATTCTTTTTATTTCATTTCCTAAATCTGTGTATTTTCTTATTTTTTCACTAACAGATTTTTGAATATTACAGGAATTTGGAATAGCGACATCAATGATATAAGTTATTTTTTTAATTTTGTCATGTAAAACTATATCGGGTCTATTATGACTAATCGCTCGGTCTGTTAGTATAGTTTTATCATAATATATTTTATAAAATTCGTTTTCTAAAAATGAATTTGGTTCGTATTCATAATATGGTACTACATTACGGCAGTCAATCAAGTTATGTTTAATTACCAAATTTTGGTGAATTATTTTTAAAACTTGATTGTGCCTAAATGTATACTCGGACGGTGCTAATATAGAACATCCCGATATAATATGTTCTATAGTTTCCGGAAAAGTCAAACATTTTCTACACAAATCATCAATTTGATTTGTATCTTTGATTATATGCTTTCTATAATTTTTAGTATTAATGACTCTATCCTGAATGGCAAGCATAAATCCTTCTATTTCTGCGCTCAACTCTCCAATACTCAACCATTTGTTTGACGAAATTTTGTCAACATACGTTTGGTTGAGATAATTGAAGTGTTTTGCGTGTAAAATTTTATTTGACCAGGAATCTAATAATTCCTGGTTGGGATTTATAAAAATGTTGGCATTCTCATCGTATAAATTTAAAGGTGTAATATTTCTATCTGCCTTGCAAATTATTTTGTGCATTTCTGAGCTATGAGCTTTCCTATGGAAAAAAGTTCTTAGCATTTCTACCTGATTATGTTTCAAAGAAGTTATTTTGACTATACCTCTACCTCCTAAATTTCTAGGTAAATTAACTCGTTCTATAGCTGAATTTGGATGATGGCAATTAAACTTTGTTAGCGTAGTTCTAATTAATCTTTCTAAGTTATCTAAATCTGTATTAGACCATTTAATTATGCCAAATGAGTACGTTAATAGAGGTATTGCCCAAGTATTTATTGCTTTTACTAAATTTTTAGCAGATAGATTGCATTTTAAAATTTTCCTGATCCTAGTTTGAAATTTAATCCTAATATCATTTTTAATACTACTATGGTCTAATCTATTTGATTGTGGGTATCCTAAATACTTATAAACCTCATCCCTTTTCATACTAGTAATTTGGAAATTTTTAAATATACTCTCGTCCCCATCTACAATTTTGCCTTTCTCTATATGGATCGTTCTACATTTATCTAAACCAAAAGTCATTTTGATATCATCTGAAAAGTTTTTAACTACCTCATATGTATACTGTATATGTTTATTATTTATTAATATGTTATATATTTTTTGCTGATTAATTGTAAATTGATTCATTCTGAAAATTTTTACACTTTTTTCCATAAGTATTATCATTTTCGTAGGTACTTGTGGTCTTTTAATTATATTCCATATGTATATTTAGATTATAATTAATTATCCTACGTTTCTGCGCTTTCTTGTACTAGCTTTGTTTGTTGTTACAAGTTCTGTAAAAAATAAAAAATATATATCTTCAATTACTTTGTGTATTCTTAAAAATAATTACAAAAAAAATTAATTCTCATTTTCACCTTGCGCGACGCAAAAATATAATCGTTTCTTATCATTTTCTCGACCTTTGATTGCATAAACTTATTTAAACCTGTGAACTAAAGGTGCCTTGTATAAAATAGCGTCATAAACCGCCAGCACAGCGGTTGTTGTTTTTTTTTAAAGATATTTTGGGTCACAAACCACTTTGTGTGAAATTCTATAAGAGTCTTATGTAGTTTAGTTTTCTGGAAGTATATATCTAAAAAGATTACTAAATATTCACTTCGTGTACTGCCTCCAATACTTCAATATCAGTCAACAAATTTGTATGATCTTCTAATTTGAACTGCCGATACCTTCTCAATAACATTATGTACTATGTAGGTACATAAAAAATGACGTCACGACATTCTGTCCAATGCCTGACGGTATTTTTATTGAAACTTTCATTCTGCTTCAGGTTTCCGTTATATCTAGAACTGAATGGGCCTATATTGATCCATATCAAACAAAACATCACACCAAGTTGAAACAACCTCATCAAAAAGGTAAACTAATACGATATAAAATTTAGACATTATAATTTAAACTATTGGACCCTATGTTGAAGGTTCGTCAAATTACATGGCAATATAGAAAGGGTGTTCGGGATTGTATAAGTACTCAGAGGAATTGATTTTATGACACGTAGTAGGTACTCGTGTTGCAGTTTTATAAGGCGTATCGAAGGCAGAATGCACCGGAACGTGGTCACGAGAATGGTTGTTAAAGTAACAGGAGTCTAAGGTATTTTTAACTATCTATGGCAATAAAATCAGATTTGTATACGCAAATAGGACCGATGCACTGCCATAACATTAATGTAAAATTGGCTTGGCAAGGACAGTGTCCAAATAGGGGAGCATGGGGTAAAGTCTCAAATATCGATGAAGGAAAGTTGTTGGTTGACTCTGTGTTGGGATTATCGTCGTATAATTGACTAGTAATAAAATAATAAACTTCACTAAATCCTAGTCACGCCTCGAGTTTTTCAAAATCCGATGTAGACAGTGACCTTTCTCTTGTTCTGAAGGTCAAGTGTGCAAACCTTCATCCGTAATTGGAATAAAACTGCAGATTTATTTAAAAATCCACGCCGTCCACACAATCTTTATGTAAATAGATAGATTTAAATATTTTTTTAAATCATTTATTTATTCAGTTGTTTTTACATTTGTATTTTACATAGTATCTTACAAAACTGAGTAGTATTCAGTAGATAGTATAATTTGTATCCTGATGAAGGAACTTTTGGTTTTGAAAAACGTATAAATTTTTAATTAAAATAGTGGTAAATCAGTAAATATAATTATATAAATTTCATTCATTTCGTTAGTCAATCAATGTCTCAAAGTGAATTTACAATTATTGAAGAAATGACTAAAAAATGATCAAATTTTATGAGAGTTTTGAAGGAAGAACAACGCGCTTCATACTAGCTTGCATTGGACTACTGGAGCTGAAAGTACAAGAAGCAAACTAATCAAGAATAGAAACGAAAACAAAACAAGTGGATATTTGATTAAAGAACTGAACCCTTCATAACATTATGTGGGCCCCAAAGATAGGCTGTCCTTGTGGAAGAAAGCCAAATGACAAGACATGGAAAATCTTAATCATGTGGGTACCTACCAAAGGAAGCGGACCTAAAGGCGAAAAACATGTGAGAATAGAAAGATTGGAGCAAGATGGAAAGGTCTGAGGACTGAAGAATAATTGATTATAGGGACTGGACAAGTGGAGAAGGCCACAAGACAGTGACATGAAATACTTTGAGTTACGTAGCACAAATGGCTCTAGTGGTTCATTACGATAAGTGTATTTTTAATTTTATCTAAGGATTAAGGTACGAAATAATGTAAGCGCAATATTCATTTATTTGAGACATTACCAGGACAATTCTAAAACATGCTTGAAGGTATTGCGGAGCATTCACAAAAACAAACATATGAATATAAAGATTAACAGTTCTGTAACGTTCGACCAATACACCCACACACACACACACACCGTTTAAAGATAATATAATAGTTTTTAGAGATCTTAGAGTTCTCCAACAGATGTCACTAGTGTATAGGTTCGCCCCTCCATGTTAAGAACCAAAGAGGGCGAGCAGACCGGATTCCAAAAACAGAGTGATTCCTTGGACGGGTTGTTGAACCAAATTTCATTGGGTAATACAGAACTTGAATAGGACATTCACAGAACATGAATTTTAACTTTGAAATTTGTTGAAATGTTTAAATTTTGTGAACAACCCGTCCTTAAAGTATTTTCAATAGAACGGACACTAGGCCCCTGGCTGTACAATACTCCAGTCACAATTATATGAGTTTTAAGTCCAATGAAAAGACGAGTGCTTGTTGTGAATAAGGTGTTTTATTCCGTCAAAAATCATTCACAAAAATATCTATTTGGTATAACCTAGAATCAGTTTAATTTTTGTATACGCTAGAAAGTATTTTAGGTTGTTGCAACCTACCATATAATATCGTAACTTTGGTTGGACAGGGTTCTAACTTTTTACCTTGTTTTAAAATATGAGTTGTCAAAGTTTGCAAAGACGATTTCTCATTATCTATTTCGTTTTCAGATTTGGAGGTTCTTGTGTAATGTTGTACTATTCTCGTGTAGTTTAATATATTTTGTTAGCCTGTGTAATGTATTTTGTTATCTTGTGTAATGTATTTTGTTATCTTTTGTAATGTATTTTGTTATCTCGTGTAATTTATTTTGTTATCTTGTGTAATGTATTTTGTTATCTTGTGTAATATATTTTGCTATCTTGTGTAATAATAATTGTAATGTACTTTGTTAGCTTGTGTAGCGTATTTTGCTGTTCATAGTGATGTTAGAACTTCGTCATACAAGTATCTACGGAAATACAGCACTGATGACTCTAAAAATATTTTGGTTATAGAGATGAGAAACATAAATAGTTTTGCATTCATTGGTCACTTTTGACAAAATGTCAGTTAGAACTTTGTCCAACTAAGATGACGATATTATGTTGCTATCTTGAGCGAGAAACCGAAGCTATTTATATGTTAGTCAATTTTGCTTCTCACGCAAACTTCCTGTGATGAACATAATTATTAATGCATTTTTTGGGAAGCAGACCCGAGATGGATTATTTAATTTCCTGAACGTTAGCAGCTAATAACATAGATCCACCGCTAAGAATATATTTTAGTGTTAATAAAAATTAAACGTAAGCAATTAGGTATTACTATCACCATGGCCTGTTTTGCAAGCCTAGCCTGAGTATTTTGTAAAATCTCGTACAACCGGTTATAAAATAAAAAATCTTGTGAAACCGTACATTCTTCTGGTTAGGTAAACATATTATTTGAGCATGTACACACCGTCACGTCGAACCCCCACAAGGATGGGCAGATAACTTTGAACATAAGGATTGATCGATTGATTATTGACATATTATGCCAAGTTTGCAAAAAACGTTTCGGGTGATCGCTTCCCATAATGTACGAAATTTATAGAACCTAAAAATATGGTATAAGCCGTGAAATCTAGGTAAATTCATTGGCTTTAAATCGTAGTAAACAGTTTTATATGTTTCCTTATTAATATTTTGAGGAATGGTACTTATTAAATAATATGGTAAATGTATATATCAGTAATTTCATAATCATATTATGACACCAATCGCTCAAACGGTTAAGAATATAAAAATATTGAGCCTAAACGTTCAAAGAATTTTTTTTTTTAAAGATGAAGCTACAAACCAACAATGTAAACATTCTTGGTATGCCTTATATCGTCACAAATATAGGTAATAGGCATTAAAATCGCTTGACAAACGGAGCCTAGAAACGCTCGATTTCAAGCACAAAAGTGGTTTTTATTTTTTTTGTAAACATTTTTATAAGAAAGCAAAAAAGTTAATCAAGGGAAACTGTCACAGATAATCTTAACTATAGTATTTTATTTTTTTAAGGTTGTTTCTTTTATACGTCAATACATTTCTGTTGAATGTTTTTTTTTATTTTAGTAGTATGCATTAATATTTTTTATTGACTAATTTTTATTTTAGTATTCTACTCAAGGGAAACGATAGGAAAACCTTCAATTTATCTGAAGTATATTTTTTTTATTCATAATGTAAAAGATTAATCGAAAATATTGATAAGAGATATAGCATTAAACTTCGCTTTAACGTTTTATTTGGGTATTTTCGTCACAGTTTCTTCTTAGCTGTAATGAAAAGATGTGTACCTATGTCACTGTAAAGAGGGACAAAATAGCTCAAAGTACCTATGTTCTCACGTGTAATTGTACTCTGGGATAATCGCAGTCAAAACGGGTTGTGAGGTTAACTTACCAATATTACCTCTCCTAAAGTGAGACAATTTTCAAAGTAATTGCATTGCTTTTATTTGACCGCATTTCACGAGAAATGAGTGGGATTTACTGAAATAAACTCCGTAATTACAATGCCGAAACAAGGACAGATCAATAGGCCCAATTTGCGATGTGTCAATAACTGTTTATTTCTGCATGTTGTGTACAAATCAATGGTAGGTATTAGAAATCATAAAACTAGAAATATTTCATGTAGTTTCATGTTTCAAATAGTCATGCTTCATTCAATCAATTGTATTATAAAAGAGATTAAAAATAGGAACGGGATAGATGATTTAAAAAGAAAAGTGAATACCGCGCAAGAGTTCCAACTTCTCATTTAATTAATTCAGGAGCTCGTAAAGAAACCAATTTCCCTCCAGGCCTATTTCATCTGTGGGGATGCTATGTGGAGGGTCTTTTTGAGGAAAGGAAGGAGTGAACAGTGAGAAAATACAAATTATTTGGGTTAACAACCAGCAGTAGTAGGATGTGGATGAAGATTTAATTGTATTACTATTCATTCCAAAGATATGCTATTTATAATAGCCTTCTTGTACGTATAAATAAGTACATACGCCATCTCCGAGAATATATTAGGTACCCATGTCATGCAATTTACGTATAAACGAATATCTGAATGAGTCAGTTCTGATTTTACTTTCATTATAATTTAACTAAATGTCAAATCGTGCATGTAGTTTTCTTCGGAATGTTTCCATGGAATGTAATTGTCTTATTAAAGTAGAGTTTTGACATTAGCATTAACAAATACATTATTTCCATGACCTTAGAAATTCATGTATGAATCTTGATTTCTATGACAATCTTATCAAAATAGTCGAGGATTCTACGGTTACAGGTAAAATGGTCGTAAAAAAAATTATCATGATTAAATTATCATGATTAAATGATCGTAATCAAATGATCGTAATCAAATGATCTTAATCAAATGATCGAAATCAAATGATCGTTATCAAATGATCTTAATCAAATGATCGTAATCCAATGACCGTAATCAAATAATCGTAATCAAATGATCGTAATCATAACATATACACACGGATAAGAGACATGTTAAAGGAGCTGAATATTTTGACGGTGAAGCAAACTGTGTATTTGAATGTACTTATTTTTATACATAAAATTAACTTAGGGATGATGTCTAAGGAACTGAAAAAAAAAAAAAAAATTACAATAACGAGATACACGGACACGGGACGAGAAATTCTAAGCAAATTAGATTGCCAACAAGAAAAAAAACAAGCACCCAAAAATCTCTGATGTACCAGGCCGTTCAACTCTATAACAAAATCCCGAAGGAAATTGCTGTGATAGAAAATATTAATAAGTTCAAAAATGAATTAAGAAAATATGTCTATCTCAATTATTAATGTTTCTTATTTGTGACTTTATTGAAATATTTAAAGAAAGATTATGTTTGCCAAACAATGTACATGTTTATATGTTTATAAAACTATTAGCACACACGAAGATGTGAGCTAACTTAAGATTAATAAATAAATAAATCAAATGATCGTAATCAAATGATCGTAATCAAATGATCGTAATCAAATGATCGTAATCAAATGATAGTAATCAAATGATCGTAATCAAATGATCGTAATCAAATGATCGCAATCAAATGATCATAATATAATGTTCGTAACTTCCAGATGATTGCAAGCAAATAATAAGCATATGATTGTTAGCAAATAATAGTGTTTGTGTGTCACGCTAAAGTAAAAAGATTTGATATAATTTACATGTAATTATTTATTTTGAGATAATGTACATTACCTACGTACTGAACAATGTACATATTATAATACTTCTTTGCTCCTGAAATTAACAGTTTGATTAAAGTAATGACGATCATTTTTAAATTTACGATTAAATGGTAGTTTACAATCATATACGATCAAATTCGCTTATGATGAAATTATGAATACGATTTATTTACATACGACCTTTTTGTTTACGACATTTTTGCTAACGATCATTTGTTTACGATCAAAACGTCTATTACCGAATTCCACAATAAACATGCAATATTTCCAAATAATATAGTTTCGTAAAACAATGATAGAAGACAAATATCAAATAATATCCGCCATCTTAAAACTGTGCGAAATTCGGTACAAGAACAAAAGCATGTTATTTTTTCATCACGAATCCATGAAAACGCCCATAGTTAACTATGCACGTGTAAAATTGAAGGTCTTTTCTATTTTTGTCACTTACATAATCTGCATAGCTAAGTCCCGGTATTTCAGTCGGTCGGTATCCTCGCTATTTCCGATATTCCTCGCGCAATTTTAATAGGGGCTAAATCGGCTGCTTAAGCCTTGGTAAGCCGCAGAATAGTCTTTAGACACCGAGGTACTAGTAGTAACAAATGTCAAATATGACGTGTATGTAAGTATTTGCGTACTCCAATCTCAGCGAAATATATAGAATGGACTATTACATTCATCGAGAGATGGGGAATTTTGATGTTATTAAGAGATAATGAATCTAAAATAGATAAATAGTCTGGTAAGAAGTTTTTTCTGGTAAGAAATTTTTCAACAAAAAAACAGTGTTTTCAGCGGTGTGTTTGTCATAATTTCACGAATACTGCAAAATAAATACTATTTAAAATTAGATCCTCGCGTATAGCATCATGCTGATTGAAGTAGGATAATTTATCAAAAAATCAACTCGTAAATTAGCCCGCCTAAAACATTTAACATTTTGAAAGCTCGCGGTCTCCCGATGATGTAGGAGCATAGGTATATCCCTCATGTGCAACATAGAAAATCAAGTACTTTCCTGGAATAAAATCATAGACAATAGTGTAATATTGCTGATATCTAGGCTTCCGACCTATATGCGGATTATGTTCTAAGCCGCGCTAAGCTCCACATTCCAACAGAGCCGAGCTTTAAATCAACCGATATACCAGGCCTACGTATTCATTCCTAGATCCCTTCCATTATCTATCGGAAAATAAAAAAAAGTACGAAATAGGGGATGAATGGAAAAAGGCTATTGTGCAAAACCGTTCACATGATCCAGATACCTGTATCAGCTATGGCTTATAATCACCTTTTATGAAAGCAGGTTTTCGAAGAATTTGTACCTGGAACTAATTTAAAATGTTCCAGGAACACCCACGAACAAATTTCTTTAGAGTTAATGTATGCAGGACTAATATTTCAAATAAAAAAAACTAGAAACATCAGTAATAACTGACATAGTTTTTTTATTAATTTATTTTTTGATTTCAGTTTAATAATGTACACACAGGTACTGTTAAGCAAAAAACATACAAAGATTAAATCAATACCAAATGTTCAATAACGGTGTACAACAATATGTAAACATAAAATAATAATCCCCTCGCTATGTATAATAAACGTGTTTTATATTTTACACAATTGATAGGTAACCATTTACTATAAAACACTAATAGTGGTATTAGTAAGGCCCTGTATGTTAAAATAGAGAAACAATGAATTTTAAGTGATGCCAAGTTAACGAAAGATTCATATGATCTCATAGAAATAGTTGTAACTTCATAATCGTCATGGTTAGTAATATAATTTCTACGATGTTAGAAAGAAAAAAAAAACATGTTTTTTTATTAAAATCTGAAAGTTAACCACAACGTAATTTAAATTTACACCCCAAAAGATACCCCACCCCAAATTTAAACCAAAGGTCCCAAAATTTATGATATTTTATGAATTTTATTTTTATTTGAAATGATAAAAAAAGTGCGATGACAGTAATTTTAACAATAAATTTGATTTTTTTTTTGTAATTATTAACTTTAGTTCAGTTTTTAAACGAAAATACGGAAGGTGAGCCATATTTAAAACTTTTTACGTTTGCATTCAAAATTTTAAAACATCAAAATATTTTGATATTTTTATCAAAAGAATTTAAAGAAATTTTCTACGCTTCGTGAATTTTAAAATGAAAACCTTTTAGAGCACGTAAATAACCTGTCGTTGAAAAGTATTTTAAATATTCTTACTTTAGAAAACAGATGAAAATTAAACGATGTAACCTTTTAATTAAAATTGTTAATTGTAAAAACTCTGAACTCGATTGTTGTGAACTCCTGCATTTAATTAATCTACACTCAATTGTTGTGAACTCCTCCATTTAATAAATCTACACTCGTTTGTTGTGAACTCTTGCATTTAATAAATTTACACTCGACTGTTGTGAACTTTTATATTTAATAAATCTACATGTATCTATACGAACAACTAGTCAAACAATAACATTTAACATATATACATCTCATTCCATCTACAGTTTGCATTCATATACAACGTTTACGTGGTCTCGGTAACAAATATTTTCACGATATGGATGTATTTGACAATAATTTCAACTTGAAAAACTTACTAAGGTAATATTTTTATGCTTCTTATTCATACCTTATGTTACTATATATATTTCAAAGGATATTGGCAGATTATATATTTATGTCACTTATTCATACTTTATGATACCTACATATATTTTGGAAGATATTAGGAGATTATATATTTTTATGTCACTTATTCATACTTTATGTTACCTACGTATATTTTGAAAGATATTAGTAGATTATATATAATTTATGTTACTTATTCATACCTTATGTTACTACTTATATTTTGAAGAATATTGGCAGATTATATATTTTAGTGTTACTTATTCATACTTTATGTTACCTACGTATATTTTGGAAGATATTAGCAGATTATATATTTTTATGTAACTTATTCATACCTTATGTTACTACAAATATTTTGAAGGATATTGGCAGATTATATATTTTTTAAGTTACTTATTCATACTTTATGTTACCTATGGATATTTTGGAAGATATTAGCAGATTATAATTATATTTTTATGTTACTTATTCATATTTTATGTTACTACCTATATTTTTAAGGTATTTTGGAGATTATATGTTTTTATGTTACTTATTCATATTGGTTGGGCGTTTAACCCCTATAAGACGAATGAAATTAGTATTTGAAATTATAGACACACTTCTACGATATCAACTTTTTTACTTTTGATTTTTCATGGAAAATAACGAAATAAGTTAAAAATTTGTTAAACCCATCTCTGCACACTGCACACTGCACACTGCAGTGCACTTCAATGTAGTTATTATTTCACGGGACTGCAAATATAGTCAGCCGGACAGTAAGGGTTAAAATAAATAAATAAAGCAAAAATATGAAACACGCATATAATGTAACAAGTTGCTACGTCATAAGAAGGAAAAATAATATATTCCTTTCGCTGACTAAGTTTTAATCTCTTTCTGTTATGTTGTGAACACAATAGTGTTTATCTGGAAATTATGTATTATAAACACAGCAGTGTCTGTCTCCACAGTAGTTCTACCTACCGTCTCGAGTCCAGATTGCCTAGTGGGCTTGCCGGGGTGGGGGGGGGGTCTAGTGGGTGGTAGGGGGAAGGGGGGACGCGGAAGGCTGTATGGCCAACGAAAGCGCATTCCAACGCTGCAGACGCATAATCCTAGGCTGGGGCGGCAGTTGGAATGGGTGATTATATTTAGGCTAATCTGAAGCTTTTTTAAAAATTATTTAAATACGCACAAGAGTTCACAACCTAAACTAACCTAACCCAACCTAACCTTACCTAACTTAACCTAACCTAGCCTAACGTAACCGCCTAGATTTTTTTTTAAATTTTGTAAATACCACAAAAGAGTACAAACCTGACCTAACCTAACCTAACCCAACCTAACCTAACCTAACCTAACTTAACCTAACCTAGCCTAACCCAACCGTGTAGATTTTAAAAAAAATATGTAAATACCGCAAAAGAGTTCACAGCCTAACCTAACCTAACCTAACCTAACCCAACCTAACCTAACTTAACCTAACCTAGCCTAACCCAACCGTCTGGATTTTTTTAAATTATGTAATTACCGCAAAAGAGTTCACAACCTAAACTAACCCAACCTAACCTAACCTAACCTAACTTAACCTAACCTAGCCTAACCCAACCGTCTGGAGCCAGTGTGGCTAGGTCATCTTAATTAAGGTATGTTGTGAGGCTGAAGCTAGTGGGGAAGGGAAGAAGATGTGAGGTAGGTGGGGAAGTACCTGGCTATTCAGATCTGGTCACCAAACATGGCTTAAGCCATTTCAAGCAACGTTTCAATATTGAATGATGGTCTCACACCATGGCGAAGCTGAGACTATTTTTTACTCTAAGTTCATTTATTATTTATAAATGATAAAAAAAAAACAATAAAATAAAAATTATTTTTCAATTTGAATATGTGACCTCCGGATTGCTAGTCGATAGTCTTAAAAAAAGTTCAACTTTGTAACAATTTTTCGAAATTGTATATTTACATAACTTGTTTCAAAATTTAAATTCATTTCTTGTGAACTAGGTGTACCCAGGAAGCACAAACTGACACAAAAATGGCAAGTTGAATGCATAATTCAAAAAAATATATATCATATGTTATGACAGTAGAAAAAATACGCTTATTAACTTCACAGAAAATAAGAAAAAGATAATCTTAAGGCGATGCCATACGTAGTAATGCAAAATCATGTGTTTTTGGTTTGAAAATTTGGTCGCCTAGAAATGTTTTAGATGCTTTAATTAAATACTGCGACTAGAATACATCTTGGCATTTGAAATAATCGAGTTTTTTTTAGATAAGTCTTTTTATAAGCCTAGAAAAAAAATTTGTATAAGGCCTATAAAAACTACTTTAATGTTCAAAATCTACTACTTACGAACCCAATTTTGTTTATAATTTTATTGTATAGTGTGGCATATTTAGTTATTTATAAAATGATCGTAAAAAAAAAATATTTATGCCTGAACATCCACAAAATAAAATAAAAGGCACTTTTTGGCCATGTTTTTTTCTTGCATAAATCAAAACAGGCGGATGGTGTTAAGCGGGAATTTAAACCTTATCGCCATCTACGTAAGGGTTGTTATTGATAGCGGGTCAATTTAAAATATTACACGACGTAGTGCATCGCCTTAAGAATAAGTTCAATGATGATGATTAGATGGGATAATTTTTTTAATTTAATTTATTAGTCAGTAGCGAGTCATTAATATTGTAGTTTAGTAATTAATTACTTTATCTTTAATATATATACAAATTATTTGTTAGTGCCCTACAGACTACGCTGACAATGTCAAAGTTTGTTCTTATTAGTGCCAGGAGTGTTTGGAGAGTGGTTTATATGGTGGAAAAAGTTGGGTACGACCGAAGAAGACGATTTAATGTATTATTTAATAATAGAATTTACAACATCAAAACCTTACTCCAACCCAAAAATATGTAGGTACAGTGAAAAAAAACGTTATTTTTTTTAGTAAATGTTCATAAAATAGGAACACCCTTTATACGCACTGTATTTAAAAAATAACCACTCTAAATCAGTTTGATAATAATGAGTAGTAAGTATTTCAGTTTCCGGAAATAATCCATTTTAGTAGTTATTTCATTCAAATTAAAAATATATTACATTGTTATTGATAAAAATTGTTTTTATTCATGTAACTATTTCCTGTATATTTACCATTTTTTACGAAGTTGTATTGATGATCGATTCGAGAATGGTTTAGGAATCAGCCTGTTAATTTCTGTATCTATATCCCACCCAAAACGCATACAACGCCGGTTGCAGCAATACGAAATATCAAAACACCCAAATACGAGGCCTATACCGACTGCTATACGGGTCAATTTGGCAGGTACCGGCAACGGAATTCCAAGCGCGCCCGTTAATTTAACTGGAACACGGCGCACGCCATTCTCGCCTTTAGCGACGGGCGGTTTTAAAGCCTTTTTAGTTCAGCATATCGCTTTGGAATGTCAAACACGTATCGTGGTCAAAGGCCTCCGGGGCGTCGATAAGCGGAAATCTGTTTTATCGACATTTGATTTCCTTCAAATACCGGTGTAAATTTCATGGTAGGAGAGACTATTTTCGCTTGGCAGACCGGTTTTTATACCTGTTGGGATTCAAAAGGATATGAAATTCAGTGAAACGGTTAGCAAAATAGTCAGCTTAGTAAATGATCTCTAGTCAACAATACAAATCAAACAAATACCCGATACCCTTTTACCTGGTTCCTAGATAGGTTCGGAAGAATTGAAAACTGACCGTACGTGTCTGTACTTTGAACATAATTGCTTCAGGTTAAAAGTGCAGATTTGCGGTCTTCAGTAAGAAAAGCGAACCAATCCACGCGGAGAAAGTCGATATTTACTTACCTTTTGGCTAAGTGGCATAATTAACCAGGGCGTTCTACCTCACTCTTTCACCTGTTAGGATCATTACCTGCCCAGGGAGCAAGGTGTTTTGGCGGGTCGGGTCGGTAAACAGATTGCGCTGCTTTACCGACCGCCGCTGCCGAGGAGGGGGCGGGCGCCATCTTGCTCTCAACGCGACACACATAGTGGAAATTCCGCGGCCGTCGCGCGCGCAGGGAGTGGTTGTGATCTGTGCAGTGCCAACAGTGAATTTACCGTGGGTTTATATTATTATTGATAGTTAACATGGAGGCGACACCTATTTGTCGGTGCCGAGTGCTCTGGCTGGGCAGTGCCGTGCCCCAGCAGACCAAGGACGGGCTCCAGGGAATACAGGAACCGTTACGGGAACTGTACCCTTCTAAAGCACCGAGACAGGCGTGCCATGCGAGAGGTATAGACTCCTGGCTCTCCGTCTGGTCTAACGGGATCTTGCTGGAGAACGTGGACGAAAACCACAAAAAAGTCACAAGGTTCTTTCCTATAGAGTCTCTCCACTACTGCGCCGCTGTGAGACACGTAGGAGCTGGAGGAAACGGTGTTCCAAGATTCCTCCCGTTAGATTCTCCGTTTGCCAGGGCGCCTTCTCCCGCCCACCCCCCTCTGTTCGCTGCCATACTCCGTAGGACGTCAGGGATCAAAGTCTTAGAATGTCACGCGTTCATCTGCAAGAAGGAGATGGCAGCGAACGCCCTCGTGAGGTGTTGCTTCCACGCGTACGCGGACAGCTCGTATGCGAGAGCAGCCGGGGGCGCTAACGGGAGTGTCAAGGATTCGACCAAAGGCGCCACAGAAGAGGAAGAAGAAGAAGATATATACGATGGAGACGAGAACCACAAAGTCTGGGCTGGGTCCACTGAACGATTGGATGAAGGCCCGTACGATCTTTACGGGACTGGCAGCAGAGGAAAGACTCCACGTCCTAGACAAGTGACCAGACCCGCTCCAGTACCGCCACCGCCTCCTCCGCCAGTGATTCAAACCAACACAAACAAGAAGCCTAAAAAGAATCAGCAGCAGCAACAACAACAACATAGAAGACAGCAGAACGGTATGAACGGAATGATGCACCACGATACACGCACGTTAGGGCCACCTCCAAGAGGGGCTTGGCAACAGATGGGTCCTGGAGTAGCCTACGCAGCCACTCTTCCGCCTCCGAGATTGAGACCTCAATACGCCACAGTTGAGCCCAGACCCTTGAGGGCCGCCAGATCTCTAGCAGCCCTGGATGGGCCTCACTTGGGAGGCTCGGCAGGGCGTAGGGGACACCTGAACGAGAGAGCTTTCAGCTATAGCATCAGACAGGAGCACCGTGCTCGCTCACACGCCAGTTTGGCCAGTCTTAAATTTGCACCTCCACCAGACGTAAGTAAACTTATTCCATATTATTCCTGCGGCCCTAGTGCTAAAATACACGATAAAAGACAAACCTACCTACCAATGTCATTATAATAATTTTAATACTAACGTTTTTTCAATAATTATTTGAATCGGGTTAGAGCATGAGTTTGTTTCTAGCATGAAAGCCGATAAATTCTTCCCTAAAGACGTTGGTAGTCGTAATTCCAATGTAAAGTATCATTTTGTCTACTGTCAGTACTATTTTTATATTAACAATGTGTTCATGTATGTAAAATGAAACGTTTATATTATTATGATTGTAGTTTTAGCATTGTTGCCAATTTTCCAAACCATCAATCCCACTTTCATCGAAAAATAATACCTATGTCGGTTATACTGGTAGGCACTACATCGTTTATGTACGTACGAGTGTAATAAGTGCCTACCTGCCTACATTCCGATGTATTAATGAGGTACCCACCTACATATCTTGTACGTTACTCACGCGGGAAAAGAAAGTTGAAAATTAGTTATTTGCTTACCTTAGAAGAAAGCATTTAATTTCTATTGACTTTTGAAAAGCTCACGAAAGCTTTATGTACGAATAGGGGTTCCGTGAAACCTCAACGCGTAGGCAATATCGCAACCCAAACCTGAAACCTGACCCCAAGTACCTACTTAGTATGAAGTAACCATTTATTATTTTCTAACATGGCTGACGACTGGTAATATTTTTGATATCTGTCAGAGTCAGAGATGGAATTTAGTGAACGTAATTTTATACAGTCGTTAAAAGGCGAGGATTTACATAGTTAAATCACAAACTTATTAAAATCAACGGATATCAGATATTAAATAATTTACTGATAAAAAGATTTTAAGTAATTCATAGGATAATTTCAAACTTGAAGGCTTTTAAAAATAAACTAACGACAAGATATGTCACAGAGTTTGAACAATTCGTCAAATTTCTTGAGTTGATTTTCAAGTTCTGCGAAGGTTCTTTTTGAGTTATGTTAAATACATAATTATTGGCAAGTTGTTTTACAAAATAGAAATAATAACAGAACTTGGAAATTAACTTTGAAATTTGATGAATTATTCAAATTCAGTGAAACAGCCCAATACTTAACTTGGTCTATTTAAATAACTAAATTAGATCATAGTTCTTTTTACAGACATTTTATTCGGAATTGAAATGTGTAGATTTTCATTAGTTAAAATCTTTGACAAAATATTTGACATTTGCGTACCGATTAATATTTAAAAAACCAGTTCTAGTTATATAATTGCTTAATCAATACGACCAATGATAACCTAAGCATTAAGTATGGACTTGCATTACTCAATCTTTAACAATTCCAACGTCAAATTATCCGAATTTTAACTAGGTGAACTTGGATTATTCGAACTTCGATTATCCGAATTTCGATTATCTGAATACTGATAATCCGAACATACATCGTTAAAGCTTGAATATTTTTGCTAAGTAGCATATTTGCGGCTTGTTCCACAGTGAAAAATACTCTCAGTATCACCCTGGTGAAAGTTGACAATTCAAAATTGTTGCTTGAAATGGATTTAGCCGTGTTTGGTGACTAGATCTGCATAGATAGGTAATTTCACACCTTCCTTTTTTTACATATATTTCTCCTCCCTTTTACCTTCAGCCTTATAACATACCCCAAATAAGGATGCCATAATCCCACTGGCTTCAGACGGTTAAGAGTAGTTGTAACTCATAAAAAAATTATATTCACATAAAAAAATATTAAAATGAAATAGTAAAAAAATTTCAGCAAATCAGTTCCAATTTTAGCTAGGTAGGTACTTTATCGCATGTACGAATTCTTTACACAGTCTATTTTGAAAATGAGACTTAAATTCAAAGCAAATTTGAGTTCATGAAACCAGATTTCACGCAGGACTAACGCACGGCATAGACAACCTTAATTAGTATGTTTGATTTGATACAAAGGATCTGCGATAGTATCTCGTCAGTCTAGACAAGTCCCATCGATCAATACATTCTAAATTCAAAAGCATAATGGGTACCTACGTATTGCATTCCTGAAATAAATATAAGAGAGATAATATTATAAATTTAGCCTTGACAAATAATAATACTGGTTGACCTCTAGAGTATATTTTGATTTCTGCTCGCTCTGTCTGCAGTCAACATTATCTTAGGTACATAGATACATCTTTATATTTTAATCGTTTCGAACGACGCGACGTAATGAATTTACGATGATGGTCATGTTGTTGAAATCTAAAAATTTCATCGGATCACTGTACAAAAATGTGTAATTTTTATATTTTCTTTCATAATTATTGATTTTAAAAACGATTTAAAATGATGTTCCGAGACGGTTCCAATTGGCTACAACGTCCTTATGAAATAGATAATGCTAATGTCTGTTAGAGCCCCTAGTAAGCGTTCAAATATGGTTTGAAAGGGAGATATGTAAATAGGAAAGTTTGAGGGATCGGGCTTATACAGGGTTTTCCAACAAGAGGTGTTATTTTGATATTCAATCGTAAAAGATCAATGGTTTCGTTGCTTTTGTGGCACGTAGCGCCGTCTTGTTTGAAATAAACGTTGTCCAGATCAATACTATCCAATTCTGGCCATAAAAAAATCATTAATCATCTCTCGATAGCGCAATCCATTCACCGTAACTGTTGCTCCAGCCTCATTTTCGAAAAAGTAAGGTCCAATGACTCCGCCGGACTATAAACCGCACCAAACAGTCACACGTTGAGGATAAAGAGGCTTTTCAATAATAACTCTTGGTTTTCCGAGCCCCAGATGCGACAATTTTGCTTGTTGACGAAGCTACCGAGGTGGAAATGGGCCTCATCACTCAAGATGATTTGCATTTGATTCACTCAAGTGAATTTTAATAATTTTAATGCGTTGTTGAAGCGTGTATCGTTCCATTTTTATCAATGGCGTAGTTTTTAATTGTCAAATGTTAAAAAATAACAGTTTCAAAAGTAACATCTACTGAAATAGCGGGCTATTATAAATAACACCTCTTATTGGAAAACCCTATATTAAAAAAACGATAATAATTAAGCGAAAATGGTGAAAATATTTAATAAAACACGACTAGTGTACACGACTAGTACATTGTGATTTGTTTCATGCCTATTATATCCATATTAAATAACAGAAGAAACATGGTTAATAATTTTCGGAGCTTACTTTGCGATTTTTTTCTATCGAGGGAATTTCATATAATTAACGTCTCGGCATAACAGATGTATAGATATTGTCCACAAAAATAAAATTAAAAAAAAAACTTAAATACTTAAAGAGATATCGATAAACTTGTTATAAATCGGTAGAAATTGGGAATGTGGGGGCAACGTCGCCAGCGTGACTTGAACGCCGCCGAATTCACGAATGAAACGAACATATCGTTTTGGCGACGAATCCATTTTAAATCGTTGCAGTAAATTTATTCGTCAACAGAAAAGTACCTTCAATGTCACAATTTTTATCGAGAATAAAAAAAACAATGAAAACACCTTATTGATGTTTTGAGTTTTGACGTGAGATTGTAAACATGTTTTTGATAATGCTACTCACGACAGCTTTATACTAGTTTTTTTTGTAAGAATCACCGATTGTTTTACAATTTCGACATAACATTGCGTTCAAATATGCGTGCAAAATATTTATCTTTATTTTTTTTATATATATTTTTATTTTTTTTATTTAGTAAAAGATTAAAAATTTATGAAATGTTTTGATTGCCCAACTAGGAGGATTCCCGTTTTAGGGCAGTCAAATTAGGATGAGTATTAACATTTTGATAAGTTGTTTGATAAGTATAGTATTAAAATAATAATGAAATAATAGGTATATGTACTTTTAACTGGAGCCTAAGCCTACTAACATATTTTGTATAAATATGAATAACAAAGAGAAGAAATAGAATAAAATAAAATATACAATTAAACATAAGATTAACTGCTGCTTGGGTAGCATTCTAATTTAAAAGTACTAGGTAGGTACATATATACACATAATGATAAAGATTAGAACATAAAGGTATCTTTTACATGGTTTATTTGTTGTTAGAGTTTTTGTTAAATAAATATTAAATACCTTATTATGTAGTTGTCGCCTGTGACAGGAAACAACATGTTTTTTAAAAAAAAAACAGCGCCCTCTCTTGGATTATCTTCCGTTTCTTTACTGTACCTGAAGGGCGAATGTTTTTTTTCTTCATTTAAATAGAGCATGCATGAAGGAACATGAATACCTACATATAGGTACGCAAATCAATCAAATTTGTTCGTTTTTAAGACTACTCCTTTACAAGAACGTCCTTTAATATCTTTCTCTACGATTCTATTTTTGATTTTATTTGCTCAGGCTAATTTGTTCGGTTTTACAAACAGTTGTACCGTAGTCATTTGTTCCGAAAAGCGATTTTGTTCGCTTTTCGGAACAGCTCATAAAGTATCATAGTAATTGTTGTGTCTCCTTTACCATCACAGTTAAAATAATGAACTAAATAGAGTTAGAAAGAGAAAACACCAAGCTTTATATTCAAATATAGAAGTTAACCATAGAATAATTAAAATGCGCACTTCTATGAATCCAAAGGTTCCGAACGCAATTTGAGTAAAAAATATGAAACTTTATGAATTTTTATTAATTATTATTATATGAAATGATTAAAAAATTAGGTTTACATAATGTTTATAAAACATTTTTCTAAAAAAAATGTTTTTTATTTTGTTATCAGTATTTTTTGAAACATTTTTATGTTAGATTTCAAAACTGAAAATTTTAAAAAATTACATGTTTATTTCTAATAATAAAATTCGAAAAAAATATTTTATTACGTTTCAAAAACAGTTTTTGGTTTTTGGATACTTTCAGAAATATTCCATTTATTTGGATTATATTGAGAAAAGTAAATACACACTAATTCTAAGACTTTTTGACAGCATCTTTAAGAAATATAACGATTAATAAGCCAGAGGCCTGAATGGTTAAGTTGTATTTTAGCTTTGTACAAAAATGTACTTCCCCTCATACATTTCACAAAAATTGGCCATAAAGATTAGCCTAGTTGTTTTTTCTATTATTATTACAGCAGGGAATCAAACTTCTTTGGTTCATCAAATTCATGAATCGTTTAAATTATGCTCTCGTAAAATGATGTAAGCGTCTTCAATCGTGAAATAGCAACGTGTTGGAGACAAAACGCTTACGAAATCTGATACACATCACGAAAATCTGCAGTCAACACACTCCGACGTTTTTCTTCGAATCTTACGAAACTGACTCCTAAAAAAATTATATGACAATGCTTAGTAGTTTTGTCAGCTGTATTATAATTTGCATAACGAAAAGCTAAAAACATAAATATTATATTATTAATCTGAAAAAGAGCTGTTGAGAAATAAAAGTAAATATTTTTCAGACATACCTACTTTGAATCAACTTCGAAATATTTTGTTCCCCGGCAAGGCAAGGGTCCTGAGTTCGACTCCTAGATGTGACCGTATCTTTTTCTGTTTCAAATATTTGCTTAGGAATAGCTTAATATATTGTCTTCAATAATTAAATATTACTATTTGAGGGTTAACTCACTGAGTTATTCAAAAAAATAAAATATTCATCCTAGACTTGCGGATAATGTCAATAGATGTCGCGCATTCAAATAAAAATAACATATATTTATCTAAGACACTGTCTAGATTGCATTTAGTTCGAGTTGAATCTTGCGATCATACATAAAGATAGCAGCCAATAAAAATGTACGGTGAGAAAAATGAAGGCAATGTCAGTAGTTGTTAATCGAAGTATTATACAGTTAAATATGACCAAAGGAGAAAGGGTTCCATTAGCTCAGTTGATAGAGCTGTTCCCCGGCAAGGCAAGGATCCTGTGTTTGAGTCCTAGATATGACTATCTTTTTCTGTTTCAAATATTTGCTTAGGAATCGCTAATATTGTCTTCAATAATTAAACATTAAAATTTAATAATTTTTTGCAGGTAATTTTTTTATATTGAGATGTCATAGAACAACGAGATACAATTCAAGATTTTAAATGACCTTAGCCTTAAATGTATCCTTAATTCTATGGAATATTGTTATCTATAAAATATTTTTTTTATTATGAAATCGCACAAGACAACTGTTCACAACAGTCTGGAGCTAGTGAGACTATGGAATCCCCAATTGGAGTGAGTTGTCTGGCTGAAGGTAATGTGAGGAGAGGAGGAAGAAGGGGAAGTATCTGGACACCAAACACGGCCAAAACCTTCAATTATGAATTGTGGTCTTGCACCAGGACGATAATGAGAGCATCTTCCACTGCCTTACTTACTTTTTTTTAATGTGATTATCGCACAATATTCCCAACCGTCCAGAGCCGATGGTACTCCGATATCCTTAATTTGTGGTACACTCGTAGGTATATGACAAAGCTGAAGAAAATACGGTCGAGAAAGAAGAGGAGAAGTGTAAGGTTATGTTCAAGTACATATTTGAAAACTATTGTCAATAAATATTCGAGTATTAATTGCCCCCATTCCTTAGAGAAATTCGTAAAATTTATCTGTATCTCTGACCAAATCTGCGTCTCGGAAAATAAAATTGCAGACACTCTAACAAAGCAAGGCGACGCCAAATCAATCATTTTCATTTTTTAACCGAATAAGTATAATATTGGAAATATTTTAGCCAAATTAGGAAAGCCAACTTTGATTAAGACCCCAGATGTACATGCCGGTGAAAAGGCATACTAGTTATTCACATCCCAAAATTCGTGAGCTGGCTAAGATGAGGTCCCGGAAGAAATAAGAAACGACGTGCGATTAAATGGCATTCAAGCCACTAATATGCGAGTTACTAGCATGCTTTTGAGCGAGTTGCTAGCACGTGTATTAATGGCTTTACTTCAACCCCATTAAAATCATGGTTACGCCAATCGCAATATTTTTTTTTACCTTAACGCTTGTCAAAATTGTTCAATTCTTATAAAATTTCTCTGAAACTTATCTGAATTTCAAATTAAAGTGTTGCCCATTTACAAATTCCTGAAAAACCACTACGTCATGCCCAAGATACGAGTAAATAGAATACGTCATATCGTGTGCTTACTAGTTCGTTGTTCTTTACGCAGCACAGTTAGTCACGGATTCGTTACGGAAACACCATACGCCATGAGGGTTGATGTAAATGATATCTTACACCTACAGTTCTCATCATATAGTGCAGAGGTTCCCAAAGTGGTCTATATAGACCCTCAGGGGTCGATATGTCAGCGAGAATAAAATTTGGGGGTCCACGAGATTGAAATGGGGTTACATACGAGCGGACCCCCATTTATCTTAAGTCAACATTTAGGAGTTCCGTAGATGACACAATTTACCTAACACAAATAACACAGTTTACGTAATACTAATAATAGACTGAGAAATTACTTATTGATATTTGTATTTTTATATTTCTTAAAGTTGTTTATTGAGGTAAATAAATAAAATTATACGTTTCTTTTCTCGTTAGTATTAACAAATTGAAGCAAAATATTGCACATCGGAAGCCGCGAATTTTCCTAGATTCCCAACTTGTTTTTGAAAAACGTCCAGGGTAATAATAACGTTCAACATTTAAATGTACTCGTACTTCACACAGACTTCAAAACTAAGTTTGAGGACATTTTGACTGTGGAAGTGAAATGTGGAAGTGAAATGTCGAAGAATCGGATATCATATAACAAGAATAACTAACTGTTCGGAATAAGCGCTAACAAAGAACTTAAGGCGATGCACTACGTAGTAATTCAAAATCATGTGTTTTTGGTTTGAAAATTTGGTTGCCTAGAAATGTTTCAGATGCTTCAATTAGATACTGCGAGTAGAATACATCTTGGCCTTTAAAATAATTGAGCTTTTTTTAGATGAGTCTTTTTACAAGCCCAGAAAAAAAGAATGTTTAAGGTCTATAAAAATTGCTTTAAAGTTCAAAATCTCCTACTTAAGAACCTATTTTCGGTTATGACTTTATTGTATAATGTGGAAAATTAAGTTATTTATAAAATGATCTGAAAAAAAATAATATTTATGCCTGAACATCCACAAAATAAAATAAAAGGCACTTTTTGGCCATGTTTTTTTCATGCATAAATCAAAACAGGCGGATGGTGTTAGCGGGAATTTAAACCTTATCGCCATCTACGTAAGGGGTGTTATTGATAGCGGCTCGATTTAAAATATTGCACTACGTAGTGCATCGCCTTAAGGGCCAGCTACAGAAAGAAATTCCCGTTGCTTCATTTTCCTGCTCCATTTTCATTTGGTGTAATACCTCACAAGGGCGCCCCTGTATGCACAATGTAAAGACAGAGGAACTATACCGCCACCCGGTTGTTGGACAGGCAAGGGAAGGGAATCTTCTTACGAAAAAGAGAAATGATTATCACATGGGACGTTAATAGTTTTAGGAAAATTCAATATTCGGCAGGCAGGGGGTCTACGAAAAAAATGTATTTGGCAAGTGGTCTAAGGGGCAAAAAAGTTTGGGAACCTCTGATGTAGACTAACTGGCATGATGCTTTCGTATGGCTTTACCGTGTCTAATATAGTTAGCATATTAGCTGCAAACCATGTGTAAATAGTTCAATTTGAACAGTTTTAGAATAACGAAACTCGTACGCGTATTATTTTTATAATCTCGAAATGCATCGAACGATAATTTTGTTTACTTGTTTTATTTGAAAAATGAAGTCGTGATTTTTATTGTTATCAGTGTGACCAACGCGCAAAAGATGTATGTAGGTACATAAACAAATTTTATTTATTTATTTAAACGCCATAAAATGGCTTTTTCAATATAATGATACATCGGATTATAAGCATACAGTGGTTCACAGGAGAATATTTGTAATAAATTACAGAACAAGCAATGTGTACACAAAAATATTATTGCAAGTGATACAGTTGTTAATAGAAGTGCAGTGAGACAATACATAATTAAAAGAAATATCTACTACTGAAATAATAGTTGAATGAATACTAGGTTTGAAGACCTGATATAAATCGAGGTATGAGGTGTTCATGATAATATAAAGTAATTTATATAAAATAAATACTATTGAGGTATAGAATGTTATAATTACAGCGAATATTTCATTTGAACAGAATATTAATATGCATAAAAAAAAGTGACTTGATAACATGTATAGGGTTTTCCAAAAAGAGGTGTTATTTTGAATAGCCCGGTATTCGGTAGATGTTACATTTGAAGCTGTCATTTTTTAACATTTGACAAGTAGAGACTACGCCATTAATAAAAATGGAACAATACACGCTTCAACAACGCATTGAAATTATTAAAATTCACTTGAGTGATTCAAATGCAAATCATCTTGAGTGATGAGGCCTATTTCCACCTCGGTGGCTTCGTCAACAAGCAAAATTGTCGCATCTGGGGCTCGGAAAACACAAGAGTTATTGTTGAAAAGCCTCTCTATCCTCAACGTGTGACTGTTTTATTGGGCCTTACTTTTTCGAAAATGAGGCTGGAGCAACAGTTACGGTGAATGGATTGCACTATCGAGAGATGATTAATGATTTTTTATGGCCGGAATTGGATGGTATTGATCTGGACAAACGTTTGTTTTCAACAAAACGGCGCTACTTGCCACACAAACAATGAAACCATTGATCTTTTACGATTGAATATCAAAATAACACCTCTTATTGGAAAATCCTGTATAATCCTTTAAAATTAATTCTGCTTGGAGTATAATATGAGTAGGTATCGCAATTTGGCTTTAACAATTCAGGGCTGTCAGCGATTTAATGACACTTTTGGATACGAGATAATATTTTTTAATAAAATAATACATATGGTAGCTAACACTACAAGATATCTGGAGTAAATAGTTAAGATTTAGTAAAATATGATACAGGACATTCCTAACATTATGATTATTGTGATTGAGATATGTTATTATAGCCTTCTCATAACTATATTCCGTGCAGTTGATTTCATCTACTACTTCTGCGAAAAAATTGCCATCTGCATGCAATCCAGGTATAAGGGAGTACCTATCTAAATGACTCAGTCCTGATATTGTTGTTGCAATTGTAAAGAATTTTGGATCGACTAGTTCTTGCAGGTATATGGAAGGTAATTAGATTTAATAAATCAGGGCTGTCTGTAATACCATAAAAAGCTCAGTTTGATTATTGAAAACGATTTTCCAATGGAGAATGTTATGTAGCGTGATATTGAAATTGCCACGGAACATACCCTCTACCTTATTAAAGTCTATATGCATTTTTATGCATCATCACAAAAACTCCACCGCAAGTGTTTCTTAAAGAATGATGCAATGGGACTGTTCGTTGATTCGTTTCACGTTACCGATTGCGATTACGTACACGTAATTATAATCGCAATAACGATATGCGTCCAGTGGTTACTGGTTACCTACGTTACGTAGTCGAGACAGACGGGACGGCGTGTCACCTCGCGTGTGACTGACACTCGTGACGATGAAATGTAGCTAATCGGAACGAATGTATTCATCTCGTAATGAGAATGGACTCTCGATTTTACAAGTTACAGGTGTTAAGATATTACTAGAGAACTGGTGGTACAAATCATTGAACAAAATGTTTTATTTCAACTTGCTCTATTTTGGTCAGCGATTGTAATATTTAAAAGCTTAGGTACTGAATTCTGAATATTGAAAATCTATACACATTTGGGATGCAATCGGCTCAGATTGATTGTGGAAAATAGGTCACTTGTTGGGTGATAACCGTTGGTATGAACGCCACTTAGAAGGCGTTAAGAATTCCTTCATCGTCTGTCTTTGCGTGGTAGGCTATTTTCTGGAGGGAGAAAAGGTTTAATATTATTGAAGGGAAGAAACACAAAAGCCTGTGATATTTTATAAACTTTGCAACGGTGTGGAGGGGATGAATTATGCCAGTTCTTCCGGAAGGCGCCTTACGTCGATGACAGATGAAACAAAAAAAAACACGGCATTCCTAATTTGATTGTGGGATTTGTGGTGCATATAAGGTACCTACTGATGATAAATAATGGGTAACTAAATACTAAGGGCGGCTTGCACCATAAGTTAAATTTGGTTTAAATATCATTTTAAACACATTATTTGATTTAAGTCGACTTGGCGTCTTGCACCACAAAATTTAAGTCGTTAAATGCGTTTAAAGAACTGTCAAAGTTAAATACCCAAAAGCGGCTGTTTAACCGAGTTAAACGTGTTTAGCCCTACTCATAAAGCAGTAATGTCAAAAAATTTTTAGGTGATCCCTTCGATTTCTGATTGTGGTTAAAATCTATCTCATTTTAATTTGTATTCACAATGAACATTTGGTATTTGTATTCTGACGATCATGAAGAAATTATATGGAAATTATAAATAACTTAAATAAATTATAATATAGTCAGAGAAGTAAACACAAGAACAAATTTATTTGAAACACTCAGTGCCAAGAAGTTTCAAAGAAGATTTCATCTCAGTAAAGAAACGACATCATTATTAGTGCAAGAAATTGAACCTCAGTTAAAATTCAACACCAATAAAAACATCAGCGAGGTGCTCGTCACTTGGAGCTAACACTTCTTATAATTTAAACCTAAAAAAAATAATTCAAACCTAACCTAACTTACTTAACCCAGTTAATAAAGGTTTTGTTTCATCACTTTCCATGACTTTATATAACTTTTTAAAGATGTGATGAATTATCATTTTGATGAAATGGGGTGGTTTTTCACAAAAACCGCGCCATAAAAATCAATCAAATTATTATTATTGGGCCTTGGTTTAGGCTTAAGTTTATATTAAAATAACTAGCTAGTATTTGGAAGAATTTAGTTATAGCGAATGTCATCTTTTTAAACATTCAGAAGTTATGAATTGGCATGGATCTGCGAAGGAGAGTCTCGATGTATTTTCTTTTCAGAAATTTGCCAAGAAAGCACTTATTTTCTCTCTCAGATTTAATGCCAATAAAAATGTGCGGTGGAAAAATGAAGACAATGTTAGTAGTTCTTATTCGAAGTATGATAAAGTTAAAAGTGACCGAGGGGAATAGGGTCCCATTAGCTCAGTTGGTAGAGCACTGTCCCGGAAAGACAAGGGTCCTGGGTTCGAGTCCCAGATGTGACCGTTTCCTTTTCTGATTTTTCTGTTTCAGATTTTTGTTTAGAAATCACTAATATTGTCTTCAATATTTAAATTTTTATTATTATGGTGTTGTGAAATTGCTAAAGTCGGTAGATCTCTAACCAGTTGTTATTTAATTAGTTTCTGTAATAATAATGATATTTGGATGATTTGTGTAGCGCCGTTTTTGTGCAAAATCACCTCAAAGGCGCTGTAAAAATATATAATACATTTCTACAATGATCTATGTTATTACTAACTAAAAATATAGAGATGATATACAGTACAATACTTACCTGGTAGGTCGCTTAAGATTAACACTTATTTAACATCAACTAATTGTTTATTAGCGAAATTTAGAGAGAGGATTTAAAACAATTTGATATAATTGGAATTTCTCTCGGGAATGGTATATTTAATTTAAGGGTACGACAGCATAAAAACGCAAGTTTTTAGTTTAGAATTCTGTTGGACTTGTTATGGATCTTCGTTCCGGATGGAGTTTATTCCGAGCCTTCGGCCCAGATGCTCCGAAAGCGCGATCACCAAACTTAGTATTTGGCTTGCGCTTAGGTTCCATCAGTCTGCCTACAGCTGATGATGTTGCTGATCCAAGAGTTGACTGCCTCAGACCAGTGTTTTCCGGGACGCACACTGGGGCCATTCGATAAATTGCGTCACCGATGCAATCGTCTTTAAGTGTGGGGTCAGATAAACGACCTCTAATACAGGTGCGCATTAAAAATACAATTGACATGATCCAACACCATATTGAATACAGATTAATTATACCAGCTTTGAAATGCGCAATAAACATATGTTTGCATAATTCTGTTGTTTGCTTTGCTTCTAAAAGTTCCAAAGTCAGTTTTTCAAAATATTTTTTTTTCAATTTCGTCTGAAAATTGGGTGCATTTAATCTTTCTCGGGAGATTTTTTCATTTTGTAGGGGTGTTTATACGACTAATAATAATAGTGTTTATAGGGTTTTGTAGGGCTTATAATAATTTGTAATACAGATGTATTTTCAAAATAGTAATTATTGTTCTTAGTGGGAATGTCACAAGTCATATTTGTTGATGCCAATTTATTTATTTAACACTCTTTAATACAAAATTATTTACAGAGGTTTGCATTTAGCCTGCTGCCTATTGATTCCTATCGACTAAATTTTTCAGTGGGAATATAACTAAGTACAGGGTTTTCCAATAAGAGGTGTTATTTTTATATTCAATCGTAAAAGATCAATGCTTGTGTGGCACGTAGCGCCGTCTTGTTGTAAGTAAACGTTGTCCAGATCAATACCATCCAATTCCGGCCATAAAAAATCATTAATCATCTCTCGATAGCGCAATCCATTCACCGTAACTGTTGCTCCAGCCTCATTTTCGAAGAAGTAAGGTCCAATGACTCCACCGGACCATAAACCGCACCAGACAGTCACACGTTGAGGATAGAGAGGCTTTTCAACAATAATTCTTGGGTTTTACGAGCCCCAGATGCGACAATTTTGCTTGTTGACGAAGCCACCGAGGTGGAAATGGGCCTCATCACTCAAGATGATTTGCATTTGATTCACTCAAGTGAATTTTAATAATTTCAATGCGTTGTTGAA